>NW_020954553.1:11313797-11318057 GCF_900497805.2 Vombatus ursinus
ATGAGGCAAATGCTGTCCATCATAAAAAAATCAATGGTCCTTTTGCTAAGTGGTCAATATTTATTTGGCATCAGCATTGTTTAATTCAATGCATCAATTAAAGATAGTGTAATGCCTGATTTGGTCCCTAGCCGCTGTTTTTATTTGTCGTTACCTCATCTGTTTGATATCACTCATGCCTTAAAGCCCCTGCTCTCTCATCCCCTTGCATAACTCAAGGACAGGAGTAATTGACGTGGAACTTTAAAAAATTAATTTCGCCGCATACGCCACTGAGGGAGAGTGCAAGTCTTTAGAATCATTTATAACTTCATGGTGATTGGCCCTGACAAAACAATACCTTAAAAACTCACGAAAGTAAATTATGGTCCAAGGAAATGGCTGCTCGGCGGCAGCGCCCCCCCACCCCCCTCCAGCTTGGACCTCGGCCAGGCACAAACACAGTAATGTGCTTTTGATATTAATAACAGAGATGATATTGATCTGCAAGCCAGTGTCACTTCCACACTCGGGTCCAGGAGATTGCTTGAGGCATTCAGGCCACTGAAAACCACTTTCCAGGCAGGCCATTTAATTTCGGGAGTCTTTAATTATGTGAAATGGAGCCTAGTTAAAGGGCCAGGCCCCGATTCTGCCCAGCTGAGACGCGGGCTGTGATTCAGGAAGCTGTCAAAAGCGAATATAACTCAATTCCTAGATCTCCAAATGCAGTTGTCTTTTTAAATGTTTATTTCATCTCCGAGCTTGCCTGGCCGGGTGCCATCACACATCGGACAGACACGAACTCAAATTACAGGATCGTATTTTTCAGGGGACCTGAAGCTAATGCTCCTATTTTTTATATAATAAAAGTCATAACTTAAAGTGGACAGCCGGCCACCTTCTCTTCTCTCCCGGAAAGAGTGGAGACAGGCTGTGGAAAATTGGGTTCCTTTAAATTGTCTTCCCTTCCAAAATGAAAGCCTTGTCAAATTGGATCAAAGGCCCCAGATAAGTAGATTATTTTGTCTCAGGCACTGGAAATGCCAGGCCCTAATCCTCCTACCAACACTACCACCCACCTGCTTAGTGCAGTCATAGAACATGGCATGTCTGAGCTAGGAAGGACCTGGGAACACAGAATATCAGAACTGGAAACAACCTTACCACTCAGTGGCAGAGCTAGAAGGGTCCTTAGAACATAGAATGGCAAAGTTGGGAGGGACCTTAAAACATGGAATATCAGATCTGGGAGAGCCCTAGGAACAGAGAACGTAGAATGTTGGAGCTGGGTTTGACCTTAGAATTTAGAATTTCAGAGAGGGAAGAACTTAGAATGCCAAAACTAGAAAGGGCTTTAGAACATAGGGCATCAGAATGTCAGAGCTGGAAAGTAACTTAGAGACCATCCACTCTAACACCTTCATTTTGCCTTACCTTCGCCTATAATTATTAATGCCCACCTCTAACCGCTGACTCATCTGAGACAACCTTCTCCTGAGTCTTCTTAGAACTCTTAAAAGTGAAATACAGGAGCTTCCCAATAAGGAGACTTTCTGTGGATGCTAGGTCTGTCCTGGATTCTGTCTTAGGGGGATTAGTTATTGGATGTACCTTCGGGTCCCAATAAAACACTGTCTGGCCAATAATTCCATCCTGTAGCTGGAGCCCCCAGGCAGTGCAATAATGAAGGCCTGATGTACCTCGCTGCACCTCACCCATCCCAAATATGACTGACAGCCAGAAATGAAGCAAACAAGGCCATTGAAGAGCCAAAATGAGCATCCCAAATTCCCTGGTCCTGATGCTTATGTACTCCAATTGTAAGGAATCCCCTCAGGCCTTCACAGGAGCCAGGTTACTCTTATTCTACACACAATTCTAATGATTGAGATAGATTAGATGCTGGGAGGGGCTACTAGAGGCTGACAAATTGACAGCAATAAAAAGAGAAAGAAAAAAAGGAGATAGAAAGACTATAAAAAGCAGTCATTAGAACTGAGGAAGCCCAGCAACCTGGGGCCTTTCAACAAGGGGCTTTCTGAGTTCTTTGGATGCCCAGAGGCCCTGACACCCTCAGTAGTTTCTGAAAGCTTCTCTGTGTCACTCAGGGAAAATCACTGATGTTCAGATAACCCTGAGTCAGTAAGTAAAGGTTAAATGTTGTTCAGTGGCCTCAATTTAAGAAGGCAGTGAGAGTGAAACAAACCTTAGAAACATTTCTTCCCCATACCAAAATGCCATGATTTCCTTGGTATATATTTGATTCTTCAAAACCTAAATGGGCTCACCAATCAATCAACAGGCATATATTAAGCATTTGCCATATGTCAGTCACCAGAGAAATGAAAACAAAAATGAAATAATCTCCTCCCTCAAACAGTTTGCATTATAGTTGGGGGGGGGAATAAAATGAAAAATAAATATGAGGTCATTTTGGGAGAGGGGTCACTAGAATCTAGGGAAACCAGCTCTTAATGGTCATTGTGTGAACTCTTCTCCTGGTTCTTCCTTTGTCACCCTGTAACCATTCAGAACAAGACTTCTCAGGGTCTCTGAATTCTTCATATTTGGCATATTGCTTCTATCACAGCAATAACATCCTAGTACATGATGTGTATAATGATACTCTTTTCCCATCTCTGTGCTTTTGCACTAGCTGCCCTCCCTACCTGGAATGCACTCCCTCTCTACTTGCACCTCTTAGAATCTTTTTTTTTTTTGTCTTCAAGATTCAGCTCAAGCGCCACCTTCTACATGATCTCCTGATCTATATGATTTCCTAATCCCCCCACCAGGATCTTAGTGCCTTACCTCCCAAAATTACTTTGTATTTACATTGCTTATATTTTATGTATATTTATATAAGTACATGTTGTTTCCAATGGCTTGATTATAACTTCCTTGAGGGCAGGGACCGTTTCAATTTTTCTTTGTATCCCCAGTATATGGTAGGTGCTTAACCAGTGCTTATGAGCTACAGATTGATTTAAATCACCCTAGCAGTCTACTGACACCAGCTAAGCATCATCCTGCTTACCCAACACTTTGATTCTTCTGAAATTGTGGAGTTCTGTCTGTGGTTCACAGCCAAACAATGTGAACCAGAGAATATTGGTATTGGGAGGGATGGGCTTTTGCAACAGCAGATGTCTCCAATCATTGAAAGCAAGGCACAACTTCTCAGATGCCACCCAGACCAATAGCCCCCTTCTACTCAATTCTGAGCCCAGGTTGCTCACTGACTCTCTACCCAGCGTGTCCAAGTGCTGATGGAGTAAGTCAATGAGCTACCCATTGGAAGGCACACCAACATCTGGGCAATATACCCTCATCATAGAACACAATATTTTGGGGTTATCTGAGTTAATGTCTGATCCCCCTAGTTCTGAGTCCTGAGAGAGAAGGGAATACATCTAAGCTACACTGTATTTCCCCTCCCTCCAGCAGCCAGTGCAGTGCTCTGCAAACAGCAGGGGATTAACAAGTGTTTGAATGTTAAATGGAGTCCTCACTCCTTCCTTCTTAATTGTAGTCCCTACACACTTCAGAGAACAGCTTTATGAATTGTTTATAGCCCATGTGCCTGGAATGTGCTTCCGCCTTAGCCTTACTTCAAAGAATGCCCGTACCTCTTTTGAGGTACAGCTCAGTCACTACCCTTCCTGATCCTCCACAGTTGCTTATGTACTCCTTCCCAAGCCACCTTGTATTTAACTACTTTGTGTATGTGTGTATATGTGTTTATTCACTTTATATCTAGGCTATACATATGTTTATAGGTACTTATTGTCTCCCTGGTCAGAAGGTAAGTTCCTTGTGAATAGGAATTTTCCTTTTTTGTGTTCATATCCCCAGTGTCAAGCACAGTGCCTGACACTCAGTAGGTGCTTAATACCAATTTTTGTGGGTGAGCATTTCCACTCTTAGCCAGGCTGGCCTTCAGAGGAGAGGCACACAGTCCATCACCATACTCAAAGCCTTTATAGCTCAGTAGAACCTGTCAAAACTTGAAGTCCACTGAGTATCTTTCAAGAACTAGGAACCTCCTCCACAGCATTGATGGAGAGTTTCCATTCAAACAGTTAAAAATTTTATAAATAAGTATGTGGATAGATAAACAGATAGACAGATGAATAAATAAACAAATAAGCAAATAAATGATAGGTAAAGAAACAAGCAAACAATGAATAGATAGATAAGCAAACAAAGAGTTGAATAAACAAATAAGTAGATAGATAGATAGATAGATAGATAGATAGATAGATAGATAGATAGATA
>NW_020954553.1:11318067-11331715 GCF_900497805.2 Vombatus ursinus
ATAGATAGATAGATAGATAGATAGATAGATAGATAGATAGATAGATAAATAGATAGATAGATAGATAGATAGACAGACCAACCAGATGGATGGATGGATGGATGGATGGATGGATGGATGGATGGATGGATGGATGGATGGATGGATGGATGGATGTATAAACATCTTGGCACTGAATGGGATAAGCCCCTAGTTATCCATAAGTGGTAGGGGAATGTAGTACATAGAGTACTAGACTTGGCAGAGAGCACTGGACCTGGAGTCAGGAAGACCTAAGTTCAAATCTAGCTTCAGACAAACTGTGTAACCCTGGGTTAGTCATTTTTCATTTCTTTCAGTCTCAGTTTCCTCATCTGAAAGTGTGGGAAGTAATAGCACCACCTGTTATGAGGATCAAAAAAGATAACACATGTAAAAGGTATGCAAACCTCAAATTCTCTATAGATGCTAGCTATTATTATCCCCAATTTGGACCCAATCTGGAAAGGTGTGTCTGAAGATAATGGTGAAATGAGTTGTGGAGCTCTTATTTGTGAGATCAATCACCTGAAGACCCAGAGAGGTCATCTGAGATTCCTTAAGGAAACACTCAAGGCCCAGTAGGGCAGGAGCTGAGTTTCTCTCCCTGGGTTATGTCGGCCCTTGGCCCAACTTCACCCCCTTCAGTGCTGAATGACACTTTGGACCATGACCTAGTGCCCTCCCACCTCCTGCTCCACTTGATCAAGTCCTTAGAACATAGAAGCTGGAGCCTTATAGCTAGAAGGGATGTTAGGACATGATAGATAAGCATAACTTTGTAAATGTAAAGGAAAGCAACCTTGGAAGACACTAGAACTTTCATGCAACAACCCACTTTGATTCCAGAGGGCTGATGGTGAAACACACCTCTGTCCCTTTGGCAGAGGGAGCGGACTAAAGGTGTGGTATAAGCAATATATCTTGTCAAAAAGTGGAAGGTGTGTTTCATCATCAGTCTCTTGATGTCACAATTTGCATGTTGAAATTTTTGTGTTTGTTGATGATTAAGTTCACTGTAAAAAAAAAAAAAAAGGCACACAGGGTCAAACACATCCATTGGGTTACCTAAGGTTTTTTGGGCTATACTTCTTCCATACAAGAAAGAGTTTAATGTGTTTGGGGGAGGGTGTCCCTGAGAAGTCATCATACTATAATTTTTTTAAATTAATAAAACATTCCTTTTTTAAAGTATGGAGTATAAAAGTTTGAAGAGACCTAAAGAACTATCAGATCCTCTACCACCACCCATTTTACAGAAGGCAAAAACTGAGGCCCAGAGAAGGAAAGTGACTTTCTCTAGATCGTACGATGACCAGTATCAGAGCCAGGTCTTAACCCCAAATCTTTCATCTCTAAGTCCAGGGCAACGAGAAATGATCCGCTAGGAAAATTATCAAGAAAGAATGCATAATTTCCCTGACAGGAAACACATTATGGAAAAGAGTACAGGGGCTTTGGAGTTGGAAAGCCCCTGGTGGGCAAGACAATTTCCTTCTCTATAAAATGGGGATAATAATAGCACCTACTAATGGAATTGGTGTGAGGATCAAATGAGTTAAAATGTAAAGTACTTTGTAAACCTTCAAGTACTGTATAAATGCTATTATAATTATTATCTGTAAAATGAAGGAATTATACCCAATGATCTCTAAAGTCTTTTTCAGCTCTAAATATGATTTTATAATTCTGTGATAAGGCCCAGCTCTGCCAAATACTACCCTTGTGATGTGACACGAGTCATTTTGTCCTTCTGTGCCTCGGTTTCCTCATCTGTAAAATGAAGAAATTGACCTGGATGATCTCTAAGATCTAGTCTAGCTCTAATCAGATGAAATTATGAAACTGTATGGTATAGAGAGCAATGACTCACTCAGGGCCTTTGAATTACCTTTGTCTGGTTTTGCTGCCAAAGGGAATTATTCATGAGCCAGAGCCAGACGTGCCTGCCCAGATATCACCTCCATCTGGCCAGGTCCAGCTCAGTCTGCTGCTGGTACTAGGCCCTGGCTACTGCCAGCAGCTCCTACTAGTCCCCAAGCCCCCAGGCTGGGCAGTGAGACCCTCCAGCAGGAAGAGGAGCAGTCAGCTCTGTAGACATTCACTCGATGGTCCCCATCTGGGGAATGTGCCTTCTGCCTGGCAGGAAGTGAGCAGTGGCCGGCGTCTGAGCTCAGCTCAGCTCCACTCGATCAGCCACCCTAGCACAGGAAGGCTGTGAGGGACAACATTCTGGAGAAAGGCTCTGGAGGGAGGGAGGGAGGAAAGACAGACTAGAGCCCATTTGGTTTGCACAGCTCCCATTGCCATCGGGCGCTGTGCTTTCTTTCCCCCTCATCAGACAGATGGACCCTGGGAAAATCCTCTCTGCCTGGGCAGGAGGTTGCACAAATGTGAAATGACAACTCTCTAGCAGGAAGAAAAGAGCCAGAAAGCTATTTGAGGCTTCAGGGATAGGTTAGCTCAATGGTAAGCACACAGTGCTAAGGAGTTCGACCTGATGGGTAGGAGCTAGTTAGGTCCATATGCCTCGTGGTCAAAGATTGACTCATTAGGTCCAGCTGTGTCCCACCTTCGGGCCCAAGGGGAGATATGAATAGCTTAGTATATAGTTAATACTCAAGTCCATGGACACAATTCAGAGAGCAAAGGCCTTGAAAGTAGGGATTATTTTTGTTCACATATTTGCAACCCCAGTGCCTAGCACAGGGCTTGGTGCCCTGGTAAATTGCTTTTGATTTATTTTAGACTTCTTAATTGATTGGTTGATTGTAGATGCTGGATCTTTTTAAGTGGAGACCTGTTTATTTAATGTCATGTATTCCAAGAGAAGGAGAGAAAAGAAGATGCCATAACCCTACTACAGCTTATGGGATTACTTCCATTAGGAAGAAAATTGCTGAAAGAACCTTGGACAGGGAGTCAGAGGACTGGGGTGTGAATTCTAACAGCCATTTACTACCTATATGATATGAGGCAAGTCACTTAACCCTCTCAGTTTCCCCTTCTATAAAATGAAAAAAATTGAACTAGATCATTGCCAAGCTTCCTTCTAGATATAAATCTATCATCCTGTGATCCTACCAAAGGAGAAAAGGGCTGGGATCCTATAAATCTACCTGGGGGTAGATGGACTATGATTTTGCTGATCAGTTTAAGCTATAGAAGGAAATGTTCATTCCAGCTTCTGGCCCAGAGCTGGGAGCACAGCTTCCCAACGGATGGAGCCTGGCCTTCAGATTTCAGTCAAACTGAATAATTTGGACTAATTATGGTGAGGCCAATATGTATTCACTGCCAGGCTGATTCTTTTGAAATTCAGTTTTATGAGTTCAGAGAGGCAACATGGCATCGTGGATAGAAAGTTGGTCTCAGAATCAGTAAGACCTGGGACTTGGACCCAGCCCTGACATACACTGTTTATGTGACCCTGGGCGAGTCACTTAACCCTTCAATGCTCTTTGTAACTCTCAAACTACAGATGGCAGATAATTTGCTGACCTGAATTGGTGGAGGGAGTCTCCTCATCTGAAAGTTCATATGTCCAGTCTATATTATTCTCAGAGGAAGAAATAGAATTTAAACTCAGGTTTTCTGATCTCTTATAACAAAGCTACATAGATCAAAATGAGGCTACCTGCATGGACAAAGGGGACTCAGAATGTCTGTCTGCCTCAGCCAGCTACTTCCTAGCTTGTTAAGGAGACAGAAGAGCAAGGTGGGGCTTGTCAGGATCCTTTGAGTATTTGCCTGAGCACTTTCACCATACACATGTTGACTCATTTGGGCCTTACAACAACTCTATTAAGTAGGTAGGTAATACAAGGATTCCTTCCCACTGGAAAGATGAGAAAACTGATGTTGAGGGAAGAAAAGGGATTTGCCACAGTAACACAGCCGGCAAATGGCAGTGACATCAGAGGAAAGAGATGAGGATGACAAGAAGGTTGGAAACCCAAGTAATGGAAAGGATAGGAGTGTCTATGATCATTGCCTTATTCACATCCAAATAGCTATCCTTTGTCTTATCTGGCCCCATATAAGATAAATAATATATATATATATTATATGTATGTATATGTATATATGTGTGTATATATTTAAGTGTGTGCATGTGTATATATGTATATATATATATCCCTATGTAGTATCTGTATCTATACATCTGTAGTATCTGTAATATATGTGTGTGTATATATGTATGTATATATGTATATATATATATTATATATATTATATGTGTATATTATATATTATATATTATATATATATATTATATATTATATGTATATATATTTTATATATATATTATATATATATATCCCTATGTAGTATCCCACTAAAAACAAAAAACTAACCTTTCAGTCATCCTTACTGGCCTCAGCTCATTATAAAGCATTAAGAAAAGAAGAAAACAAGTGTTTTTAAAGTGTATACCAAGTACTTGGCACTTTACTAAATTCTTTATAATTTCATCTTATTTGCTCCTCATAACAACGTTGAGAGATAGATGCTATCATTAATAGTATTATTATATATTGTTATATATTAATTGTATTATTAATAAGAGGTAACATTGATATAGCTCTTTAGGATTTGTGACGCACTCTCCATATGTGATCTCATTTGATCCTCACAACAACCCTGGGATTAGGTAGCTATTATTATCCCTATATCTCAGATGAGGAAACTGAGGCAGGTAGCAGTTAAGTAACTTCTCCAGGGTTGTACAGTTAATAAGTGTCTGAGAAAGGACTCCAACTCAGATCTCCTTACTCCAGGCCCAGTGCTCTACCCAATAGGCCACCTAGCTGCCAACATTCCTGACACTAGTCTAACAAGATGTTTTGTATGCATGCTTTGTTACCTTCCTTGCTTTCATCTCCTGTATATGTCTTTTTCAAATCTAAGTTGGTCAATGAGTTCACTGTACACACTCACATTGGTCTCTTTAGACAATGTCCCCTTTTCCTCCTCATCAAAACTGTCTGTGCCTCCAGAATTTTAGGTTTGATCCCACTTTCCATCTGATATCCCCAATAAAATGTTACTCCTTTCCTACCTAACATTCTCGTTAATTTCTTCTTTTGTCGAGGTAGTCTGTAGAATATTCTGACGACAATATCACTTCTGCTTTTACCTCTGTTGATCTTCACCCAAATGCCCTTCACCATGCTTCCCCTCTGGTTCCTGGATTTCCTGACATAAGTTTATCTCCTTAAAATAAAATACTAGTCTGCCACCCCTACCCCATTACCTATTATACTTCTCTTAAATAATGAGTATCCTTCCAGATCCATAGTTTAGTCAGAGATCTTCTCCATAGAACCACAAAATTTTTAGAATTGAAAGGGGCTTCAGAGGCTATCTATTACAAACCATGCCCAGAAAGAATTCCTATCATAACATCTCCAAAATAAATCCATCAAACCTCTGCTTGAAGACTTCCAATAAGGAGGAACCCATTTCCCCCCAAGGCGGCCCATTCTCCTTTTTGATGGCTCTAATCATTAGGAAGTTTTCCCTTATAGAAAATATAAATCTCCATCTTTGTAACTTCCACCCATTTCTCCTGGTTCTGCTCTCTCAGACAGAAGACAGCAAGTTTAATCCCTCCTTCACATGGCAAATTTGTGAATACTTGAACACAGTTATCTTGTCTCCCCTTTATCTTTCTCTTCTCCAGGATAACCATTCATAGTTCCTTCAACCCATCTTCATATGGCATGATCTTCAGACCCTTCACTATACTAGCTATATTCCAATAGACGCTTTCTGGCTTATTGTTGTTTTTTCTAAACTAAATTTATGCAAGGTGGAACACTCTTATAAATCTGCTACTAGGAGAGACTGAGGTTGGTGGATTCCTTAAGATCAGGAGTTCTGAGCTGCAGCAGGGCTAAAAACAATTGGATATCCACACTAAATCTTCACCTATATGGTGAGCCTCAAAATTGGTGGGGGGAGACCTACCAGGCTGCCTAATGAGCAGCAAACCAGCCCAGGTTAGAACTCAAGCAAGTCAAAGTTTCCATGTTGATCAGTAGTGGGTTTGGGTCAATAAGTGGCCATTGCACTTTCAGCTTAGGAAAGAGAAGACCCAAACTAGAAAAAAGCAAAAACAAACAAACCAAAAAACCTGAACTTACCACAATCCTCCAGTTGTAGTCTGACCAGAGAAGAGTACGGGGAATGATCATTTCCCTATTTCTAGAAGCTATGGCTCTCTTAACATAGTCCAAGAATTCAAGAGCTTTTTGAGCTGCCACATCACACCTACAATTCATATTGACCTTATAATCTATTTAAATCACTAGGTCTTTTTCAGAAAACCTGATGTGTAATCATGCTTCCTAAATTCTATGCTTGTGAAATTGATTTTTTGAACCCAAGTATATTTACATTTGTCCCTACTTAATTTTATCTTATTAACTTCAGCCCAATGCTCTAGGCTGTCAAGATCTTCCTGGATCTTGATTCTGTCATTTATTGTATTAACTACATCTCCTTCTCAGCTTTGTTTCACCTACCAAACCAATATTGATAATACCTATGACTTGCATAACCAAGTTACAGATAAAAATGTTAAACAGTACAAAACCAAGCAAAGATCCCTAGGATTCTCCACTGGAGACCTCTAGGGTTGACTTTGAACCAATGATTACTCTTTGAGTCCAGCCAGTCAACCAGTTCAGAATCCATCTAATTGTATTATCTTCTATTCCACATCTTTCCATCTTCTCCACAACAATAGTATGAGATATGTTGTCAAAATTTTTCTAAAGTCTAGGTAAAGTATATCTATGGGATGACCTGATGTACTTATTTGGTAACTGTCCAGAACAAATGACATCAGTCTGATGTGGCATATTCTTGATGAAGTAATGCAGTCAGCAGTCAAATCAACAAGCATTTATTAAGTGCTTTTTTATGTGCCAGGCACTCTGCTGAGCATTAAAAATACAAGCAAAGAGAAAGACAGTCCTTGTCCTCAAGGAACTTACATTCTAATAAGGAAAGACAATTGAAAAGAAAGAAGCTGAAAAGGTGGAGAGGGGTGTGTGAAGAAGGTACCTAGCACTGGGCCATGATAAAGAAATTCAGATCATCTGGTAAGAAATGAAGCTATAGCTGACCTGGTTGCCTTCCTTAAATAGTGATTGTAGAAGGAGTTATCTAATCAAAGGGAGAGACCACAGGGGCAGCAGCTATGATTCCAGGGCTGGAGTGATCTTCCAGGACGAAGAGTTTTCTGGAGTATGAAAGAGAAGCACATACTGGTAAGAAATTACGTAACTCTGAGTTCAAATCCGGCCTCAGACACTTGACACTTACTAGCTGTGTGACCCTGGGCAAGTCACTTAACCCCGATTGCCCCACCAAAAAGCAAAAAAAAAAAAAAGTCATAGCTCTTTCCTTAAATGGAGCCATACAGACTCTTTATAATCATAGTTTCCTTATCTAGATAGTCTCTAAGCATCTTTTAAATGATCAGACCTAGAATTTTCTCAGGAATCAAAATTAAGTTCACCAGCCTACAGTTTTCAAGTTCTGTTCTTTTCCTATTTTTTGAAAATTGGGACATTTGCCCTTCTCTGCAGTTCCAATGCTTTCATTCTGACCCTTTTCATCCTCCCATCAGAACTTGAATTCTACTCCTGGGACTCTAGGACCTCTTAAGAGAGGTTTTACCTTATCTTGACCCAAACCAGGTCACCACAATCGCTTCTCAGCCATTTCCAAAGCATTCCATTTACATATTGTCCCTCCTCCCACTGGAACTCAGATTCTGCCCCTAAGATCTGGGATCTATTGGGCAGATTTTCACCTTATCTTGACCAGAACCAGGCCGCCATATCCCTTCTATCATTTCCAAACCATGCCACATGTTCTCTGACCTCTTTTCACTACCACTTTCCAATTCTAGCTACCCTATGTGCATTGTGTTCCCTTATAAGAATGTAAGTTTTTTGAGGTCAGGAACTGTCTTGTTTGCTTGTTTTTGTATCCCCAGCCATTAGGACAGTGCCTGTCACATATTAAATACCTAATAAATACTATTACATTCATTCATTCTCCAGTTCTGAGTTACCTCTCCTGTTATCTAGTCTTTCAGATATCATCAGCAGTGGCTCAGCAATTATTTATCCATCACTCATGAATATCTAGGACAGGAAACTTGAATTAATCCAAAGTTCTCTTAGTGTCTCCTTACTCTTCTTGAGCATCATCTCCCTATTAGACAAAAATGTTCTGTCATTTCCAGTGAAAAGATCATTCTCCTTGGAAGAAAAAAAAAAAACCTCTGCCTTCTCCCTTCTCAGTTACCATTATTTCATCTACTCCCAAGCAGGCTGTATCCCTTCTTGGAATCTCCTCTCTTCCCCAATAGGGCTTTTAAAAAAAACTCAAGTTCTCAAGTTTCTCTCACCAACCTCAGCTGATTCTAAGGTTTAGAATTCCTTAAAAAAACTATGTTTATAGGACTGTTCTACATTCTTATATTCAGGCTATGTTGCCTGATCATGCTTTCATTTTCTATACACAACTTTTTTTTTCCAAATCTAAGTTCATTGAGGAGTTTCCTATGCATCTACATCCATCTCTTTAGATACCTCCCATTTTTTCTTCCTCATTGAAATTGATGTACTTTGTGGATTTAGATTTTTCACACTGAAGTTTCCCATCTCTCCTGGTATGACTTGATCACCAAGTCTCCATAATACCTATGAGGTAAACTAAATTACTCAACTCTTGTTTTACTTCTATTTTCTCTTTCAAGAAGAATAAACTTTGACCTGGGAAGAACAGAATAAAAAATAGATAATACATGGTCACTAACCGAGATAAGTAGGGAGATGCTTGCATTAGGATCTCTAATTCACCTTGCTTGTTCATGCTTAGATCCCATAGAGAGTAAGGTGCAAAGTAGGGGAAAATAACAATAATAGAGAAACTAAGAAATTCATAGGAGACAGAATTCAAGAAAGGGGATCACAATAAAATCCATTGTCTTGTGTTTATAAGCATGTGTGTAGCTATTCTCTATAAGATATACAATGGACATAGGAGGTTTGCTCCCTCTCTTCTTCTTTTTAAGATTAAAGCTCTTTAGATTAGACTTTCAAGACTCCCCAAAAGTACTACATTCTTTTTTTTTGAGGCAGTTGGGGTTAAGTGACTTGCCCAGGGTCACACAGCTAGGAAGTGTCAAGTATCTGAAGCCAGATTTGAACTCAGGTCCTCCTGACTCCAGGGCTAGTGCTCTATCCACTGCATTACTTAGTCACCCCAAAAGTACTATACTCTTGATAGTTCTTGTTAGGTGCATTCTATCTTTGGCCAAGAGTCTATTATTCTTATATTTTGAGTTGTGGTTCAGAAATCCAAATTCCATTCTCAGACACCATCTTCTTAACCAGTTATTCACTTCTTTCAATCAGAATTAATAAGAAACCACCTTGCCCCCTAGCAGTTTTTTGCCCAAGATTTCATAAGCTTTAGGAATGCTTTCTGTATTCCTTCTGGTCATATCATTTGTGCCCACATGAATCACCAGAAAAAGGTAGTAACCACAGAGTACAAGTCTTGGAAAGTTCTCTGTGTTATCTTCGGTACATACCACAAGAATGTAGAACTCTCTATTTTTATTATTGGATCAACAAATACCCTCAGTACCTCTCAACAGGGAGTTGTCACTCACTCCAATGCATTTATGCTTCCCATGATCTTCATCAAATGCCCACTCCTCTGAAAACACCTATGGATCCATATTATTATTCTTTAGAAGACAAGCAACTGCTTCATCCTCAGAGGGTCCAGCTCTCCACTCTTTGCACAGAGCCTTATATATTTTACTCTGCCCCAAGAAGTCCAGCTATGTTTTCTTTTCCTGGATGTCAAATTCATCTACCATCCAACCACAACATAGGTCAGGACTCTTCTCTTACTCCTCAGATCCTTTTTCATCTCTGTTTTGACATTGAAAATCCTTCTGTTGGGAGGTTGGGGTGGGGAGGGGGAGTTAAGAAACCTTTTTCTTTTTCTATGTACATATGTAATATGTATATTATATACATACATACACACATACATTCTATATACACTGATATGAAGGACAATCTAGAAAAACATATGTATGTATGTATGTATGTATGTATGAACTACTGAGAGAGAGAGAAAAAAAGAGGTAATACCTTAATGAATCCCTTCACAGGGCCTTCTGAAGACATGGAGCTTTAGCCCAAGTGAGAGACTCTAATGGCAGGCATTTCACATACTATGATCAGCCTATAGGAAAGAATTATTTGGAGATAATTTATGGAGAGGGAGAGTCCATTACTACGCCATGAATAAAGCTGGTCCAAGAAACAGTAGACTGAGGCTGTTTTCATCAGAAAAAAAAAAAACATTGGGATGAGGACATTAGCATTTCAGGGACTAACAGTCAAATCATACAACCACCAAGATATTAAACTATACATTTTCCCTACTAACCCTCAAAAAAACTCCCAAAAAAATTATGCACCAGTTGTAAAACAATTACATTAGAAACCACAAGACAAGACAGTGAGAAGTCCTCAAGTTTACAGCCAAATGAATTAACAGTGGAGATTCCTAATCCGTAATACCATCACTCAGCACCTCTTCTTCACCAGCTTCAGTGATCTGACCAAGCATACAATCCAACCCATGGGCTTGTGCTTGAGTAACCACTCAGGGATTGCCCTTCTGCTATAGAGACTGTGGATGCATCCAATTCCATCCCATCTAAAAGCATCATCAAGAGGGAAAAAATGCAGTTTAAAACTTAGCATGCACAGCTACTAAAACCAGAAGAGAAGGTGAGTTCCAAAACATCAAAAAATTATAAACATCTCTAAATAAATATTGCAAAATGAAGAAAATTAGACTAATGCCTGATGAAACATAGAACCCTGTGGATTTCCAAAAGAGCTTGGAACTGTAGCAGAATGTTCCAGAATGGCTCAAGAAAGAAATCAGAATCTTGAGGGAAGTTAGAAGGGAACAGATGGCTGGGCTTATGGCCTTTACAACAGAAATAACAGAATAGAAGAACTTGAATCTATAGTTCCAAGTTTCTCCAAAGAAGCAAAAGAGAGAACAACAGACTGGGCATACAAATACACTGAAGTGGAGGACAATCTGGAATAAGAAAAGCAAAAGGCTACAATGTTAAAAGAACATGTAATTTCTCTACAAGAAAAAGCTATTGATCCAAAAGATAGGGTACATAGTAAAAATTTAAGGATCATGAGCCTCCCAAAAAAAACATGACAAGTCAAAAGAATCTGAACATTATAATATAAGAAATTTTTTTTAATTCCCAGAACTTTTAAATAGAGAAAATAAAGCATCAATTGAAAGAATCTATAGATCACCTCCAGGACAAAACCCGATGCTTAAAACACCAAGACACCGCATGGTTAAATTTAACAATTGCAATGATGAAAATTCTTCAGTCAATAAGGAGACAGACCTTCAAATACAGTCTGCTTCTGCATTAGTGGGCCCTTATGTCTGGAATACATGCTTTCCTCACTTTTGTCTAATGGAATCCTTAGCTTCTTTGAAATCCCAGATCAGTATCAATACAGATATAATTTTTTTTGTGATTCCCCAGTAGTTAGCACTCTCCTCCTCTAGAAAATACATATTTTTGTTACATGAATTGATTGAATTGAAAATAAAAAAAATTCTGTCTAGATTCAGAAGACCTTAGTTTGAATTCAGCTTCTGATGTTTACTTCTTATGTAATCTTCTAAAAATCATTTCATCTCCCTGGGCCTCCATTTCCTCATCTGTAAAATAAAAGCTGAAATATAAGGACCTCTAAGGTCTTTTCCAACTCTATCTCTATGATGCTATGAATTGAGTTAGCATAAGTAAAGCTTTAACCAAGGTCTCCATAGAATACATGTTTTATCCTTTCCACTATAAGAGAGTGACCGATGAAAGTGACCGTTCCCTTATACCACCCCCATGGAGTCACATCATGACCATCCTTGCCCAAGGTGACTAGTACTTCTTGGAGTCTCAGAGGAAATTTAAAGGAGACCAATTTAGATTAGAAAGTTGAGGAATCATTCATTTCAAGCAGCCAGTTATAATTAGAAATATGAGCTAAAAACCCTGGTTCTGCCCTCTACAGTTGTCCATAAATTGCTCTGGTTTCCTGAACTATTGATATGTGTTTGTAGATATTACATTATGTAATTGGAAAGAGTACTAGATCCAGAATCAAAGGATCATAGAAGCATAGATTTAAAACTGGAAGGGATCTTAAAGGTCATCAAGTCCAACACCTTCATTTTATAGACGAGGAAACTGAGGCTAATAAAGTTGAGGTGATTAGCCAGTGGTCACACAGCTAACAAGCAGTAGTATTAAGATTTGAACCTAGGTCTTCTGACTATATTAATAACAGTAGCCCGAATTTATACAGCATTTTAAGGTTTTCAAAGTGTTTCACAAATATCACCTCATTTGATCCCTACATCATTCCTGGGAAAGAGGTGCTATTCTTGTCTTCATTTTATAGATGAGAAAACTGAAACCTGGAAGGGTAAAATGACTTTCCCACAGTCATACAGCTAGCAAGTGTTTAAGGTCAGATTTGAACCCAGGTCTTCCTGACTCCAAGCCCAGAACTCTATCCACTAGAACGCATAGCTGCTAAAGTTCGCTGCCTCTCAAAGATGACTTCGCAGAGAATGATTGCAATCCACTGGCCCCTGGGGTTATGGCCCCAAAACGTTTCCTCTGTGTCAGAGACATGATTTTAAGTTCTGGTTCTATTCATTTGAGAGCGTAGGTAAGTGCTTTGCCTTCTAAGTTTAAGTTTTCTTCTTTTTTAAAGACAGATGGGCAGCAGCATGGACGTAGTGGACAGAGGAAGACCTGGGTTGAAGTCCTGTCTCTGATACAACAAACCACTTGTATAATGTTGGACAAGTCTCCTAACACTTCAATGCTCAGGCAAGACTCTAAGACTCTAAGTTACAGGCGATTTGCAGGTGACCAAGTACAAGGAGTTTCTGCGCTGAGAGTTCCCTATAGTGATGAAATCACAGGTCTAGACAAAAATAAATGGGGATAATCACACCTGTAGCACCTACCACAAAGGACTGTTGGAAGTTTTTTGCAAACTGTGAAGTACTATAAAAGTTTGAACTATCTTTATTGTTATCCTACAGTAATCATAGAATCATTTTTTATTTTGAGATGGAAGAAGCCTTAAAGCTGACCAAGTCCAACCACCTCTTCTCACAGAAGAAGTTAAGTGACTTGCCCAGGGTCACACAGCTAGGAAGTATCTGAGATGGGGTCTCAACACCCATCTTCCTGACTCCAAGTCCAGCTTTCTATCTACTACACCATGGGGTCACAGAAGAAATGTAGGTTTGAATCCAGGGCAGTCAAAAGTAAAAGACTGGAAAAGTAGGAACATTAGATTGATAGATGATATAAAGAAATAGATAGAGATAGAGAATATAGATAAAGAGAAAGAGATAGATGGCTAGATAGATAGATAGAGAAATGACAGGTAGACAGATGATACATAGATAGATAGATAGATAGATAGATAGATAGATAGATAGATAGATA
>NW_020954553.1:11331725-11384824 GCF_900497805.2 Vombatus ursinus
ATAGATAGATAGATAGATAGATAGATAGATAGATAGATAGATAGATAGATAGATAGATAGATAGATGACAGGTAGATGTATGATAGATAGATGATAGGTAGACAGATGATAGATGGACAGACAGACAGACAGATAGATAAATGATAGGTAGACAGATGATAGACAGGCAGGCAGCTAGATAGATAGATAGATAGATAGATAGATAGATAGATAGATAGATAGATAGAGCATGTATTAAATCCTATAATGTGCTAAGCACTAGGGATACAAATACAGCAAAAGAATACAGCCCCTACTCTCAAGGAGCTTACCTACTAGCAGGGAAAAACAACACGTAAAGGTAGCTAGCAAGCAAGGGAGAGGGAGAAGGGGCAAGGGTACCCAAGCAAGGGGACAAAGATGATGGTGAAGGAGCAGAAAAGTCCAGAAAGCTAGGCATGAAACTGAAGGAGAAATGATCATGGATAGTCTGGGTACCTCCTGAAATGTTCAAACGAACTAGGGTCAGCTCGTCAGAGGAGCAGTATGGTCAGCAAGCAGAGGAGAGGGCCATGGAGCAGAGACATCTCCAGTGTGAGATGACTGCTATCAAGTACATGAAAAAGCTCAGAGTCTTTAAAAGCCAAATAAATGATTTTATATTTTATCCTAGAGGTAATAGGGAGCCACTAGGATTTGTTGAGGGCAGCTGGGTGGTACAATGGATAGAGTGCCAGGCTTGAAGTCAGGAAGACTCAACTTCTGAGTTCAAATCCAGCATCAGACACCAGCTGTGTGACCCTGAGCAAGTCATTCAATCCCATTTGCCTCAGTCTCCTCATCTGTCAAATGAGCTGGAGAAGGAAATGGCAAACCACTCCAATATCTTTGCCAAGAAAACCCCAAATGAGGTCACAAAGAGTCAGACACGACTGAAACAATTGAAGAGTTTGTTGAGGGGTTGGCTGACATAGTTGTACTCACACTTTAGGAAGATTGGTTTGGCAGCAGAGTAGATATACAATTGGAATGGGAAGACCAACAAAACAGCATTGCAATGGTCCACGTGGGAGGTGATGAGAGCCTGCACTGGTGTGATAGTTGTGTGAGCAAAGGGGACCAGACAGAAATGATGAGGACAGCTGTCTATGAAGAAGGAAGACATTGTGCAGCCAGGTCCAGAAGAATGCCGTGTATCATAGGAGCATAGAATTAGGTCCTGAGCTTCAAGTCCAACTCTTTCATTTTACAAATGGAGAAACTGAGGTCCATGAAAGCTGAGCGACTTGCCTTGGGTCACACAACTAGCCAAGCATCAGAGGTAGGATTCAAAGCCAGGTCTTCCTGACTCTAAGTCACTATATCCCAGTGCCCATCACAGGGATCTACACACAGTAGGCATTTAATAAATGTTTGTTGATTAATTGACCATTTAATTGACATGGGAGAGGAAGATGATGTTTCTGATTCCTCCCAGCTCTACAAGTCCATATTCCTAAGCAGCCTGTCGGCCTCCTGCCTGCCTGGGTGGTTTCCATGCTATAGAAGGCCCCTTCCTCCAAACAGGGCAATTTAAAAACATGTAAAAGACATAAATGCCGGTGCAGCTGTGCACATCTGCAGCGGAATGTGGGATCGTTGCATCACTACGGACTCTAAATGACAATAAACCTTCCACCCCTTATAAATTAAGCTGACTTTCAAAAAAACCATCTCTTCTCGGGCAACTTTTTATGGCTGTTTGGTAACTTTAATCATTTTGCAAAATGCAATTCCTGGTCATAAATTCTCTCCTCAGTACAGATTTAGGGAGATCTAGAGGACTGCGGCGGGTTGATAGGTAAGTTTTAATCTGACAAGGCCAAAAAGTCTATTAGATTTATACGGAGGGAGCAGATATCCTGTAATTACAGCCAGGCCGGTGGAGCTGAGCGGGGATGGGGGATAGCAGGCTCTGGGGGTGGGAGGTGGGGGGGGGGGGGGAAGTATGAGGGAAGGATGTGGCCCTGGTTAAGGGTCTGAGAACGAACCTACAACTTCCTCCATTTGTTAAATTCCTGGAATGGGATTGAAATGCCTCCCTGTGGCTGAAGCAGCCTCTTTGTCACAGGCCCAGCCATGACTGCCTAGGACGGTCCTGGTTTCCAAATCACTGAAGCCCATGATTGATGTTCATATGGGCAGAGTTACTCTGGAGGCTTTAGCTCTCCCTGGATGGTATGCCAAACACAGGGTTTCTCTCAAAACAGGCCATGTGCTACTGGGCAAGAAAAGGCCCAGGTAAGGGGTGGAGATCCCTGGCCCCCCCGGAAATCAGGGCAAGCTGGAACATACCCAGAGGAGGGTGACCAGGATAATAAGGTTGACTACAAACCATGCTGTTGAAGGATTGGTTGAAAGAACCACAAGAAGCTGGGAGAGGAGAAGACTTTGAGGGAACACGATCACTTTTTAAAGGCTGTCATTTGAAAGATGAATTAGACTTGTTCTGCTTGGCCTCAGAGGGTAGAGCTAGAAACAATGAGTGGAACCCGCAGAGAAGCAGAGTGAGGTTGATGGTAAGGAAGAAACTTATTAACAACTGGAGCTGGCCAAAGAGTAGGATGGGCTACCTAGACAGGTGCTCATTTCCCAATCCTTCCCAGTGGAGGTTGGATGGCTCCATGTCAAATGAATTCAATTAAATTCAAAAATATTTCAGATTAAAATTTGTATTGTTGACCTTTTTCTATCACCTACATGTCCCAATGTATCCTCCCATCCCCCTACTTGGAGTGCCATCTCTTATAACACAGAATTTTTTAAAAAGAGAAAAAACCCAACACGTTCACAAAGACTGGCGTTGTTCTCCAGAAAGGTAGGAGGGCACCTTCTCATGTCTCTTCTTTGGGACTAAGCTCACTTGTGATAATCTCATAGCATTCAGTTTCACTTTCAACAAGTGTTTATTAAATACCTTCTGTGTGTCAGGCACTATGTCAGGCATTAGGGATACAAGGACAAAAATGAAACCGTTCCCGCCCTCATTAAATTACAGCTTACGTTCTACAGTACACAGGTGAGTAAATACAAATCAGATAGGTAGTATTTTTGATCTACCCTTCTTCTCCTGCCACCATCATTAAGAAGATGGGGAGGAAGAGGAATTGACCAGGTTTTGGCTGCCAGAGAGGATATTTAAAAAGTCAAAAAGACAGAGAAGAAATTGAATAAGAGCACACGCAAAGGTTTTTCAAGTATGGAGGAGAGACAAAGGAAAAACATGAAATCATGTGATCATAGATTCTGTGCTAAAAGATAAGTGTATTTCAAGAACTTAAGAGTCATTAAGTCCAACTCCTTCATTTTTTAGATGAGGAAGCTGAGGCCCAGAAAGATTAATTGACTTGCTCAAAAGCATACAAGTATCTGAGGCAGGATCAGAAGCCAGGCCTTCCTTCCTCTTAATTTCAACACACTATACAATGGCCATTGGGATGGAGAAAACCTGCAGCCACTTTTCCCTGATAAGGCTATAGTATCAAGACCTTGCCTCTGAGAAGAAGGCTGTTCATGAGGCAAGTGAAGAAATAGGAGAATCTGAAAGAATTGACAAAATGGAACAACCATTATTGGAAAAAGGCAGCCAGAGGAGGAATCCTGTCTGAATTCAGATTTCTGGTCCCTGCTCTTGCAAGAGAATCTGAGATCACACTAAATCGCTCTGGTTCCCAAGGTCATTTGACTGTGACCCTTTGGAAGGCTATAGATGAAAAAGTTGATATGAGAAGGTGAGTGAAGATATTTGACAAATCCAAGACTCAGAGAAAAGAAAACACAAAGGGAACATGATTGCTTTATAAGGGTATTTCTACTTCGTTTCCCAGTGTGAGCAGATGAAGTTAGGCATCTGAACTGTGGCTGAGAATGCCTAGGTTTGAAGCATTCCTATAGACTGGTTGCAAGGGGTCTGCATCTCAGAGAGGCTTCAGGCACGTAGCCCCATGAAGTAGGGTTTTTCAATTTTTATTATATCACTTTTGCTTCTTTTTTTCATAAGATTGTATACAATTAAATCATGTTTGTGGTCAACTTCATTATGCCACATTCACGTAATTAGAGTACATTGAAATACAGCCGACCAGAGGAAAGGGCAGAGTTTCCCAGACTATGGGTTATCGAAGCAAGATTCTAGTTACATTCAGCTCTGCTGGCCACTCAGTCCTACAGTAAAGAGGTGAGCAGCTGCCACCCACCAAAGGGTCAGGCTATAGGAGAGACATGGCAGCTCTCTGAAAACCATGAGACTCGTGTTTTCCTAGGCACTCCGGGCTGCTAGGTAGAGTGAACAGCTTCTAGAATGAGCATGGAATTACCAGCACCTGGGCCTTCATCACTAAAAAAGGGCCAATCCACCTAGCAGAGAATTCCCTAGTGCATCACAGATAAAAAGTAATTTCAGCAGAGAAAGAGTACTAACATTTGGAGGATCAGAAAAGGCCTCATGTAGGAAGTGGAACCCAAGTCGAGCATTGAGGGGAACTTGGGATTCCAAGAGATGGAGAAAAGATAAGAGAGCATTCCAGGCATGAGGAAAGCCTTTACAAAGTCATAAAGATGGGAAATGAAATCTCTCTACTCAGAAAGAAGCAAATAAGTCAGTTTGACCAAAATATAAAGTGAATGAGGGGAAATAATGTGAATCAATCTGAAAAGATAAGTCAGGAATGTCATAAGCATCTTCTTACAGAGAAACGGAGACTAAGCTAGATGCTCCATGTAGTTCCTCTCATTTCTAAGATGACTCTTACTGCTGTTGGATAGATACTAATCAATTGATAAATATTTATGAAGTGCCTACTATGTGTCAGGGGCAGTTAGGTGGTTCAGTGGATAGAGTGGATAGACTCCAGCCTTGGAGTCAAGAAGACCTAAGTTCAAATCTGGCCTCAGATACATACTAGCTATGTGACCCTGAGCAAGTCACTTAACCCCATTTGTCTCAGTTTCCTCATTTGTGAAATGAGTTGGAGAAGGAAATGGCAAACTGCTCCCGTATCTTTGCTAAGAAAACTCTAAAAGGGGTCACAAAGAGTCAGACACAACTGAAAACAACTAAACAACAACAACTATTTGTCAAGCACTGTGCTAAGTGCTGGCATTACAAGAAGAGGCAAAAGATAGTCCCTGCCCTCAAGGAGCTTACAATCTAATGTGGGAGGGGGAACAACATGCAAACAAATATATACAAAATAAGCTATATGTAGAATAAATAGTAAATACTTAACACAGAGAAGACACTAAAATTAAGAAAAGTTGGGAAAGGCTTCTTGTAAAAGATAGTTGGGACTTAGAGGAAGACAGGAAAGTCAGTAGATGGATTCCAGGCATGGGAGATAACCAGAGAAAATGCCTGAAGTTAGGAGCTGGAGTATTTTGTTATCTGTGGAACACCGAGGAGGCCAATGTTATTGGATGGAAGAGTACAGTGTGGGGTACAAGGCGTAAGAAGACTGGAAAAGTTGGAAAGACGAGGTTATGGTGTACATGAGGCAGAACCTCCTTTTCCAGTGGTCATCAGAAGCTGAGTCAATACCGACCATCCACACAGTCTTCATGAGAGGCATGTATGTGCAGTCATGACAAAGACATTAGACTAGGAGTCAGAAGACCAGAATTCTTTCACATCCCAACCCTGCCAGGAGAGTGATCTTCAGCAAGTTGTTTCATTCTCTGATCCTCAGTTTCCTCATTTGTCAGATGAGAACAATAACTCCTCTATACGGCCTCTTTTACAGAGTTTTTGTGAAGGAGCTGTGGAACCCTTCTATTGTTCAGTTATTTCAGTCCTTTGGAACCCTTAAGTACCATGCAAATGTAAGCAGTTGTCATTATTATTTGTACATTCAAAAGGAACTTATAAACACTTAGTCTAAGAAGCCAAGAACTGTGCTATTGACCTCTGATCCACCAAGCCAGTCTGTACTGTTCCCTGAAAACACTGGGTCCATCCCCACCTTTGCTCCCCTATGTTCCCAGCCCCAATGCCTCCTTCCTCCTCCTCCCCCAGCCTTCCTCCCAGGCCAATCTCTTCAAGGGGAGATTCCTCCACTTCCCCCAGCCTTCCATCATCTCATCTTCCCAGCTCCTTCCATTCTTTGTGCCCCTCATTTCATATGACAGACATGAGCTATTGAAAAGCAAACAGCCTTGGCACTGAAAGGGAGCTTAGAAACTGTGCAGCTCGTGCCTCCCTTCATGGGATCACAGCCTCTCAGAGCAGGAAGGGCATCTGTCCAGCTGATTCCTGAGCAGGAATCTTTTCTACATCCCCGGCAAGTGACCATTCAGCTTCCCCTAAAAGACCTTGGCATAAAGATAATAATCATGTCCTACTGAGTCAGATCAGTCTGCTTTTGGGCAGGATCTAATATTAGGAAGCGCTCTCTTTTACTTACACTAAAATTTTCCTCTCTATAATTTTATCATGGAGTTAAAGCTGGAAGAAAACTTACATGTCACCTAATCCAAATCCCTCATTTGTACAGATTAGGAAACTGAGGTCTGGAGATATGATATGACTTGCCCAAGGTCACATAGGTAGTAAATGATAGAGATGAGACTTGAATCCAGATCCAACTGCAAAGCCAGTCCTCTTTCCACTATATCATTTTCTCCAGCCTCAGGCACTTACTAGCTGTGTGACCCTGGGTGAGTCAACTTACCTTCTGTTTGCCCAGGTTTCTTCAACTACAAAATGGGGAAAATAATACCACCAACCTCCCAGGGCTCTTGGGAGGAAGAAATGAGATAAAATTGGTAAAGCTCTTAGCACAGTGCCTGGCACATAGTAGGTGCTTAATAAATGTCTCCTGCCTGCCTCCCTTCTGTTTACTTCCTGATTTTAGAGATTGAGGCCTAGAGAGGTGAAGTCAGCTAGCATTTATTAAGCACCTACCATGTTCTTGGCACTGTGCTAAGAGCTGTGTGGTTTATCTACACAAGTAATAAATCCTCTGACTTCAAATCCAATCCCCAGCTCCCTTGCATTGGCCAAAACTCTTTCCTTGGTGAGTTAAGAGAACAAATCTAATTCTTCCTTCCATGACCAACCTTTAAAGCCTTGAGGACAGCTTTCATATATCATCCCCAACCCCAAACCTTATTCTCCCGAGAAGGAAACTGAAGCCCAGAGAGGAAGAGTAATCTCCCCAAGGTCACACAGTGAGTAAGCAGCAGAAATTGCATTTTAATCCAGGGCTCTTGATTCCAAATCCTCTTTGCTTTCTACTCTTTTGTTTTCTTTTTTCCTGTGCTTTTTCTTTCTCATTCTCCTCCATGAACTCTACACTCCAACTGTACTGGCTTATTGACTGTTCCTTACACACAACACTCCATCTCTCATTTCTACACCTTTTCACTAGCTATGCCTCATGCCTGGAATGCTTTCTCTTTTCACCTCCATCTCTTTAATAAATGCTTGTTGACTGATTAAGGAGGAAGATACAGAAGAACAGACACAAGAAAAGGAAGACTTGGGGACATAGAAAAGAGTACCCCTGCCCTCGGGAAGATTACAGTCTAGTGAGGGAGTCCAGGCCCACATCAGAAAAGATTACACTTTATGATACAAAGTGCTCAGCATATATGTTGGATAAAAGGGCCATCACCTTTCTCTGAGCCTCTTAGGAAGAGGATAGGTTAGGCCTCTACTTGCCTGGGCTGAGGGAGGGGCTGTCCTGCTCACGGGTTGATGAAGGTGAACAATGTAACCATGGCCAACCAAGGAGTCAGTGGACCTCACTCTGCTCCATTTCTCAAGATTCTGTTTTCTCCACCTTTCCCAGGCCAAAGTTCACAGGCACCTGAACCAAACCATCCAGGGTGACCAGCCCCTCTCTCTTCCCTCCTCCCTCCCAAGTGCGGAGCAGTAGAAGCATCCTGGCTTTAGAGTCATGACAGACTCGGCTTCAAGTTATCGTCTTCAGTATCATCAGCAGTGTGATCCTGGACAAGTCACAGCATCTCTCTAAAACTCAGCTTCCTTATCCATAACTTGCGGACAATGATGCTTGTATTACCTGTCTCCCAGAGGGTGCTGTGGGAACAACAAACAAACACTTCACGAGCCTTAAAGCACAACACACATGGGAGCTGACAAGATTTATGCTACGTCACAAATAGCCCCACAATGTGTCATTAAATGAGATCAAAATAACAAGCTCCCATTTTGATAACATTTCTATACCGTCTACAAAGTGCTTTTATGCAATAACACTGGGAGACAGGTAAAACAAGTATAATTTCTTCAAATGATGGTTAGTAGCAGAGACCCACTTTGCAAGTAAGGAAACGTAGGCACAGAGTCGTTAAGGGACTTGCCTATGGTCACACAGCTGAATATTTTCAGCCCTGGAACTCCAAGCTCAAAGTGACCATTCGACATCCAACCCCAGCCAGTTGTAGCTGGCACCAGCGTTCCCAGTTCCTAGCCAAGATATCTCTGTTTTAACAAAGAAAAGATCTTTTTTAAAGAAATAAAGGTATAAAATATAGATAAGTATTAGTCAAATGAGACTAATGCCTCCAATATTGTTTCAAGCTCACTCATAGATGTCGGCCACCGGTGAGATTACCATTTATCAAGCAGGAATATTACAGTTGTATCTTAGACAACTGTCTGGTGGCCATCCTAGCCTCTCATCTCCAGGGCACACCCGGGCAAGGCAATGTCTCTCCCCCAGATAAAGTCAACCTTGATGGAGAAATAGCTTGTCCCATTGTGGCTGCTGAAAAGCCTTGCCCCCAACAATGTATGAATATTTAAATGACTCTTAATTATTTAGATCATCATTTTATTAGCATCCACTGCTCTACAGACCCATAAAAATGCAGAAATCCAGGTATGCCCTGATCTCTCCTTCAGGAACCTTTAAAGCCCCAGCCTGACCCCCAAATCTTCTCTCATCCAAGGTGCCTTCCTCCCTTATTCCCTACCTACCTAATCCTGCCATCTGTCACCACTCCACTCTTAGACCTCACTGAGCAATTAACTTGCACCTCTTATATATCTTTGTGTATTGTAGATATATAGGTATATTATGAAGAAATATCTGTGGCATAGTTGATAGAGAATTGGCCTCAGAGGAAGGAAGTCCTGAGTTCAAATCCTGCCTCTGAAACACACTGGCTGTGTGACTCTGAGCAGATCATACAACCTCTCAGTCCTCTGGACAGCTCTCTAAGATCACAAGTAGCAGAGAAGACACCAACCAGAATTGACAGAGGGATATCCCTCGTCTGGGAATTCCCTACAACAATGGAATCACAGGTCCACTCTCTGGCCCTATGTGTATTGTGTACTAGTGGCTTAACCTTCTACTCTACCATGAGCCCCAGGAGAGAAAGGAACATTTTTAGCTGAGTTTTGCATCAACCCCCAAACCCAGCACAAGATCTGTACCCACAGCAGGTAATTCATGACTGCTTGTGGCTGAATTTAATTTAATTAAGAGCAGAGGGCTTAGTTCCATGGGTTGTGGTGGCCAACCCACAGTGGGGATGCTCCTTTTCCTACCTGGCTGAACTGGTCCATAGGAAGGGGTCACAATCTATCCCTGGGGCCATACTCAAAGCCTTTCTATCTGCAGTAGAATGAGCCAGAACTCAACCATCCCTGGCATTGCCTTCAAGAGTCCAGGGACATCTCAGAGTCATGATGAGGCATCAGATTAACAGTGAACATGAGTCAGCTACATCATATGGCTAACAAAGAGGCTCACAACAGACACGGTGCCAAAGACATCATCAAAGTGAGGCATCACTGGAAAAGAAGGTGGTCCAATCACATGGCAAAAGAGAAGGGGAGTAGATGGGTAGCCCTTGGGCTCCAGTGGTACTCACAGTGAGTCCAGAATGCTAGAGGAAGGCCCCTAGAACATTGGGTGGCCTGGGCTGCTTATGGAGTCTTGATTTACCAGAGGATATGGGCAAGAGTTGCAAGGAGATGAGAAGGCCTGGATATTGGAGGGAGTACCAAGATTAAATAAATCACAGATCTGCCAAGGTCTCAAAGAATAGCACAAAATTTGGAGTCAGAAGACCTAGATTCAACCCCCAACTCTGCCATTTAACAACTTGTATGACCTTAGACAAGTTCCTTTCTCTCTCTGGGGATCAGTTTCCTCAGCTGTAAAATGATGGCATTAGACTGCATAATTGTTCAGGTCCTTTCCAGCTAAAAAAAGTCCTATGATAGGAATTGAATTCAATCAATCAACAAGCCTTTATTAAGCCCCTACTAGTGCTGAGCACTATGTTAAGCACTGAGGACACAACAAATGTGAAACAGTCATTGCCGTCAAGAATTAAATTGAATTAATCATTTCTGCCCTTAGATTCAACACCCTGGGTGAGAAAACAAAGAGAAATATTTTGTTTCAAGAAGGTCTCTTGTGGACCTAAATGCAAGTGCTTGGATGATACGTAACTTTTTTTTTTTTGTGTAATAGCTCAGTGACCCACTTTCATATAACACTTTAAGATTTACAAGGTAACAGAGAACTGAAAACAAAGTCATTACCCATAGTTTGGAGTATGGTCCATGAATGTAATGGAACGTTAATGTGCTGTAAGAGAATGATGAGCATGATGAATACAGAGAATCTTAGAAAGATTTACATGAACTGATGCAGGGCAGAGTAAGCAGAGCCAAGAAAGCAAAAGGAAAACAAGAAAACAAAAATGACCACAACAATGTGAATAGAGGAAACAACCACAAAATGGTCAAAATCAAATGCTATTAAATTGTAAGGCACAAGATTGGTTGAAATGAAGAGATATGAGAAGACAGCTCTTCCCATGCCTTTTGTCCCTTCACAGCATCCTCATTAAGCTCCTCTTAGGGACTGCTCTCTGATGGGCTCCAAAAGTTGATGTCCTCTTAGAGCACTGACCTCCACGGCTTTCCTCGGTGCATCTAGTTTGTCTTTGGTGTTTCATCTCCTCACAATGATGCTCTCATCAGCCATTGCTGTTCTTGGGATGCCGATGCTGATGCCAATGGGAACTCTGGATATGCTGACCTTTTGATGCTCACAAGCTTACCACCTACTGAAAGGGAGGAAAGAGAGAGACAGAGACAGAGAGAAACAGAGGGACAGAGAGAAGGAGGGATGGATAGAGAGAAAGAGGACCCTCTCCTCTCCTCCCCTAGCAAAAGGCAAAAGGATTCTCAGAAGTCCTTCACCAAAGGATTCAATCATCACTCAACTGACTATTTATCTTGTACACAGCTTGTTTGCACAAGGTCTCCAGCATTAGATAGTGAGCTCCTTGAGGGCACTGGACTGCCTTTTGCTTTTCTTTGTATCCCCAGTGCTTAGTATAGTGCCTGGCACATAGTAGGTGCTTAATAAATATTTATTGACTGACTGACTGACTTTCTGTTTTTATGTATAGCCCAGGAAAGTATGACTGATTCTCTTCAATCAATTATAATACCTTTCCCATGTTTCAGTCCTGGCTCTGCTTCTTGATACCTATGTGACCTTTGCTCTTGTTCAGTTATGTCCAACTCTTCATGTCCCCATTTGGGGTTTTCTTGGCAAAGATACTGGAGTGGTTTGCCATTTCCTTCTCCAGCTTATTTTACAGATAAGGAAACTGAGGCAAACAGGGTAAAGTGACTTGCCCAGGGTCACACAGCTGGTAAATGTCTGAGGCTGGATTCAAACTCGTGAAGATGAGTCTTCCTCATTCCAAGCCCAGTGCTCTATCCACTTTGCCACCTAACTACCCATGTGACCTTAGGTGAGTCTCCTCTCTTTTTTGGGCCTCAATTTCCCCATCTGTAAAATGAGGGCATTGCTCTAGATGACATAAAGTCCTTTCTAGCTCTAATCTATAAGACTATGGTGTATAAATGAGAGGGCTAATTTAGATGATCTCCAAGGTTCCTTTGAGTTCTTAATGCTAGCAGCTAATAATATACCAGTCACTAAGACCTCCTGTCCATTTTGGTCACTTCAGTCACCAGTTTGGCAGGACAAATGGGCCTTTGTCTACTCAGAGCCTCAGCCTTTAGTACTCCTTGAAATATTTCCCAATCTGCCCCCCTCCCCATTCCTCTTTCATTTCCACTGAATAATATTCTACCAGGGGATACACAGGGGCTGGAGCTGGGCCTGGCTTACCCTCTGCTACCCCCCAAGTCATGCCCAAGAACTTGCTTCCACTGTGACCTTTGCAGTAGCCCCTGCTACAGAGAGGGACATCCTGTCCAGGCAAGCAGGCAGGAAGCGGGTGACAGAGACTAAAGAGTGGAAAGAAAGAAGCAATCAAGAAAGCTGGTGGGGCATTGGAGGGGAGAGGCAGAGACTTCTCTGTGGAGTAAAGAGGGTGGAGTCATGTAGAGAGACCTCAGACCACACGTGACAGGCTAGGAGATTCAGAGCTCCACCCTATTGACAGTTACAGAAGAAAGAGTCCACAGAAAAAGTCATGTTTACCCTCTCTTCCCTGGGCAAGTACTAAGGAGCCCTAAGAGGCAGGGAGGCAGGATGGAAATATGTGACCTGTGGGATTCCCAGCCCTGAGGAAGAATATTCAGAAATAATCTAAGTGTTCCAGATACACATCAGAGATTTTCCAGGCTGGCAAACAGCATGATTGATAAGGCAAAGATCCTTAAAAAATGAGACAACTCGGGGCAGCTAGGTGGCACAGTGGGTAGAGCACTGGCCCTGGAGTCAAGAGAGCCTGAGTTCGAATGTGACCTCAGACACTTGACACTTACCAGCTATGTGACCCTGGGCAAGTCACTTAACCCTGATTGCCTCCAAAAAAATAAAAATAAAAATGAGGCAACTCAGAAAGCTGCTGCTAATTCACCAAATAGAACAATAGTCCAGCCTACATTTCACTATCTCATCCATAAGGATTTTGTAAGAAGTCACATCTCACATTTCATTCCAATCATATACCCTGTGTCCTGCAGTGTGCTGAAACTAGTTCTAATTGGTTCAGAGAGCCAATTGCTCAAATTTTAGTGTAAGTGTATATCTCAGAAACTAACAAATGTCACAAATCAGGGTTTAATTTACTGTTTTGTTGACTCGGGGGTGGGGAACTTGCCGTCTGGAGGCCATGTGTGGCCCTCTAGCTCCTCAAATGAGGGCCTTTGACTGAATCCAACTTCAAAGGACAAATCTCTTTAATAAAAGAATTTGTTCTGTAAAACTTGGACTCAGTCAAAAGGCTGCACCCGAGGACCTAGAAGGCCACATGTGGCCTCAAGGCCATAGGTTCCTCATCCCTGCTAGACTAAAGAAAATATGGGAGAAAATAGTCATGATGAAGAGTAAACTCAATGTGTGTCATGCATACATTTTTTTCCAGAAAGTCAGGTGTTAAACGTTTACTAATACATCCCTGTGTGCATATTCATAATGTTTCCCAATCTACCAATCCAGTTACCTTGAAGGTCTTCTAGTCTAACCCTCTGGCTTTATAGGTAAGGAAGCTAAAGCCCAGAGAGGTTAAGGGACTTACCCAATGTGACAAGGATAGCAAATGACAAAGCCAGGATTCAAATCCAGGTCCCTGATTCTAAATCCAGGACTCTTTCTACTATACCATGAAAGAAATGTAGAGACTCCATGTTGGCTCCCGAACTCACCACATTCTTTTCTAAATTCTCAAATATGTCTTCTAATCCTTTTGAGTTTCAAGACAAGACTAGATTCATAAATGCCAGAAAGTGGATTAGGTGGGTTATCCAACATATCAGGTAGAAATTGGGGGCCTAGATGTCCACAAACATTTTCAACAGGAAAGATTCCGGCCTTCTAGGCCCCAGTCACTGGGAGCCCTGCCCCCACCCCCATGTTAACAAGGAAAGGCTTGACCTTCTGGTTCCAGGGCTCAGCACTAGAATGGAGGTCCCATGCAGACATGACCTCCCCATCTCCTTGAAGCTCCAGGAAACAGGCTTGACCTATAGGGATGCCATGGCCTCAGTGATGTATATTTATCTATTTACACATGTGTGCATGTTTCTCATTATCCTATCTGTGGGATAATGCCTTATGTGTCAATGTATGTTATTGCATGCATGGTCATGTGTACAGGTCCCTGTATGTGTCTACATGTAGTCATGTTTGGATTGCCTGTGCATACATGTGCATGCTTGTGGGGGAAGGGAAGTTGGGAGGGGGTGCTCCTTGTTTCCCTGGGTTGGCAGTTTGGAGGCTCAGTACCACTGGGAGTTGGGGACTCTCTGCAACGCTTGGTGTTACTTATAGCAGTTTTGCCTGCAGCGGTCATAGCATTGAAAATCCAGCTCCATGAGGCTGCCAAGAGACCCCTGAGCCGGCAGACAAGGAGGACGCATGGGCCATTTTGCAATTCCTGCTCATTAGACATGTTTGGGGCCATACGCGTGTGCTGTGAGGATAAATAAGTATAAATATTATATTTGCCTCCAGGTGATCTTTAAAAATGTATTTCTCTCTTCCTCCACCTGCCCCCCCACCCCCCAATTGTCAGCACCTCCTGAAAGTGCCTGCTTCAACAAGATGCCGTCTTAGGGGCTCCTTAGGGGCCCTTGAGGAGGAAACCTCCCTCCCAGCTGGTCATCTCAGCATTCAGGGGCAGTTGTAGGGTGGGAAGCACCCATAACAGGCTTCAGCAGCTAGGGGGGGCAAGGGCTATGCCAGCTGCCTCCAGGAAGGCCTTCCAGGGCAGCAGAGAAAAGCTCTGGTATGATGATGTTGGGGGAGGAGTACCTGGCTCTTCCACAGGGAAGTCTGACTGTCTCCATATTTTGGTGATGATTTGGAACAAGCCAGGGCAGGATTCCATCATAGAACCAACAGCCGTGAGGCAGTATATTACAAGGGATGGAGATCTGAACTTGGAATCAGGAAGATTGGGGTTCAAATTCTGCCTTGGACATTGCCTAACTATATGACCCTAGGCAAGTCACTTAACATTTCTTAGCCTCAGTTTCCTCATCTCTAAAATAGGGATGATAATAGTGCCTACCTCCCAGGGTTGTGATAATCAAATAAGAATAATATTTATAGAACACTTTGCAAACTTTGCAATACCATATAAATGTTAACTATTGTCATTCCAGTCCAGCCTCTCACACTTACTAGCTGCAGGACCTTGGGCAAGTCACTTAATCTCATTGAGCCTCAGTTTCTTCATCTACAAAATGGGAGTCATAGTGATACATCAGTGGGTTATTTTGAAGCTCAAAGGAAATATGTGTGAAATGTTTTGTGAACCTGAAAGTGTTATATAAATTTCAGCTATTATTACTGACCCACAGAATATGAAGGCTGGAAGGAGTCTTAAGGATCATGTAGTACAGCCCACTTCATCCCCATTTTACAGAGGGAAGAACTGAGGCCCAGAAGGGATCTGTCCAATGTCACACAGAGTGTTAATAGCAGAGTTGGAACTCAAGATGGGATTCCAAATTCATAGCACAGGAGGCTTTTTACTGCACATTCCAGCCTCCTCCACAAACCCCTGCCTTGCAATAGGCCTCAGCCTAGAGTGGGCTACCAGCTGGGCGGCTCTGTGAATGGTGACTTAATGAAGTTTATATGCATCTTCCACTTTGACCTCTGCAGGCCTTGAAGCTGGAAGACAGCAAATATGGCTCCCATGGCCAGCGTCTGAAAGAAGTCTTTAAGTTCCCTCCTTGAAAAGGGGGCCATGACACAAAAAGAGTTAAGAGCCCCGATTCTAAATCCTCTTAACCTCTGCCACTCATAAGCATCCCCTACCCAGGAGACCCCCTGAGCTCCTTCCATCTCACCTTCAGCCACCTTCCATACCCCCTCCCTTCTCACCTTCTCCACAAATCCCATTCCCTCTTTCTCTCTAGACCCCCTCCCTTCCCTAGCCCCCTTCTGCTCTTTTCTCTTCCTACCATTCTTTCTCCCAGGCCCTCTTCCCAATCCCCTGGGATCCTATGGATTAGAAAAGGACCTGGGGGGAAAGTTCTTAGAATTGTCCACAAAGAACCAGTTGTCTCCCCCTCCAGCCTGAGGAAAGCCTCTTTCAATTCATCAGAAACTCTACCTCACTTCTGCTGGCCCTGAGTTTTTGTCTCTCTTTCTTCTCATCTGAAGCCAATAGATGGAATATTGGATTTAGGGTCAGAGGACCTGGATTCAAAGCCTCACTCTGCCACTTTTCACAGTTGCATGACCTTGAGTAAATCATTCAACCTCTACATATGTCCCTGGTTTCCTCCTCTGTAGAATGAGAAGACTGGACCAGATCACACTTGGAATCTGCTGTCCCTAAAGCAAAATTCTATTACAAAAACTCCAAACGAAGTCTTTTCTTTAAAAGCTCTCCATGAGACCCCAATTCAGCCAAGAGGGGAGAAATCAAGGAAAAGTAAATCAGGATAACCCATATTGCAATCAATTTATCATCATGGCTATTGCCCCTGAAGACCCTAACCATGTAAGTCCTCCCTCCCAGAGCGTGGGCTTTGGAGCAGAGGGACCCTTCGGGCTCCCCAGCTCCACACTCCCCTTTGTACCTCTGCAGCTAGACCTTGCAGGCTGATTTAAATGTGAGTTTCAGCCTGGGTCTCATTAGCCTCTTCCGCTGCGGCAGACAGCCAGAACATTGTCCCCCGTTCATTAGCAGTGACAATTGGGTTACATGCGAGAGATGCCTGGCCTCCCTTCCCAGAGAAGCTTCAAGAGAAGGAATGGGAGAGAAAGGGCTTTAAAGCCCCAAAACTGTAGAGATCCTCAATGGTCTTTGTCAAGGGGGTGAGATAGATCCCTCGTTCCTGTTGTAGGGAGAAAGGATATACATTGGGCTGCATTATGCTGGGAGCTCATATGCAAACTCAGGGGCTGCATCTATAAATAAGATATTATAGTTAAAGCAATATCGATTATTGGGAGTTACTGTTAAATTTAAAGCCATAAAACTGAGACAAAAAAAATTACAGTTAAAGGAGTCTAAATCTCTCCAGCAAACTCAAGCAGTTTGAGTAAGGATACCAGGGTTGTGAGACCCAACCCCACCCCTCCCTGTAAATGCTTCATACAACCTTAATGCTGCAAGGGTCCTTGGAGATGATGGAGTCCAATCCCCTTAACCTTTGTTGTCTGGAAGAGGAAAATAAGTCTGAGAGACAGGGAGGGACTTGCCTGAGGTACTACAAAGCATCAGGGGCAGAATCAAGACTAGAACCCAGGCCTCCAGACTCCCATCATGGGTCTTTCAATGGAGGAGGACAAGTATCAGAAATTTCTAAGCCAGAAGGGGGTGGGGGGGAGGGGAGGTTGATTGGGGGGGCGGGGTTGTTGCTCTTTATTTCCTCCAAAAAAAAGATGTTGGGACTTGGGAGGAAAGTGAAAATGGATTATAAGATTTGCTTTTGTTTTTGTTTTTGTTTTTCTTAAGACTCATTAAGAATCTAAAGATGTTTTATAAGCGCCTGGACAATTTCAACTGCTCATCGGTCAGGCTTGGTATATTTAAAGGAGAACTTGATTTCTCTTCTCCCCCTCTTCCCTCCCCCATTCTCCTGTTCCTAAATCCTTTCTTCTCTCCCTTTCCAACTTCTCCTTTCTTCCTTTCCTGTCCACTCTCACTTCACTTCTCACTCTTTCTTTCCATTGAATCTTCTCCTAATTCCTCTTTCCCTTTCCTTCTTCCTCTCCCCTCTCCCCCAGGTCCTCTCCTGTCTTCTTCCCACCTTTTCCTTCCCCGCTCCTCCCCTTCCATCTCTTCCCTACAAAATCCCTCCTCTCTTCCTCTCCAGACCCTGTCTCTTCCCTCTTCTGCTCCCCTCCCTTCCTACCATCCCTTCTTCTAGGCCCTCTCCCCAATTCTCTGGAATCCTATGGATAAGAAAAGTACTGGGCTTTTTCCTTAGAATCTCCCACAAAAAACCAGTTGTCTCCACCTCGGGCCTGAGGAAAGCCTCTTCTTAACTCAACTTTGCCTCAAACTCTCCCTCACTTTTGTTGTCCCTGAGTGTTTTTTCTTTCTTTCTTCTCATCTGAAGTCAATTGAAGGAATACTGAATTTAGGATCAGAGGGCCTGGGTTCAAGTCCTTTCATTTTTCAATTGCATGACCTTGAGTAAATCATTTACCCTCCTTGTCCTCAGTTCTCTCCTCTGTAAAATAAGAAGACTGGACTAGATGACATTTAAGATCCCTTCCAATTCTAAATCGATGATTCATTGTTCCTGGGTCTTTTATCTCCAAACACCCAAAATGGCAAAGTCTCCTTTGACCCGTTGCTAATCCTGACACTTGCAGCAGGAAAAGCTTCCTCCCCTATCCTTCCCTGCTCCACCACTTTCCACAACACTTCTGGCTCTTAGAACTTGAACCCAGTGATCTCTCATTTGCCTTACGGTTCTAAATCCTACAATCATCTGACCCTTATCACTGTCTCTTTCCCAAGAAGTTCTTACCCCTTGGTGACCCATGAGCACCTGTCTGATTACACTTGGAAATTGCTGTCTCTGAAATGAAATTATATTTTGAAATCTGAAAATATTTTTTAAAACTTCTCCATAGGTTTCTGTGTATTCTTTTGATTTGTACCTGTGTCCATGCATGTATTATAGAAAGTACATTTTTAAATAGTATTTTATTTTTTCCAATTACATGTAAAGACAATTTTAACATTCATTTTTTTAATTTTTGAATTCCAAATTTTTCTCTCTCCTTCCTTCCCCACCCATTCCCTAAAATGGTAAGCAATTTGATATAGGTTATATATGTGCAATCATGTAAAACATTTCTATATTAGTCATGTTATGAAAGAAGAAACAGACCAAAAGGAAAAAAAAATCGTGAAAAAAAAATCAAGTGAAAATAGTATACTTCAATCTGCATTCAGACTCTATCAGTTCTTTCTCTGGAGGTAGATAGCATTTTTCATCATGAGTCCTTCGGAATTGTCTTGGATCATTGTATTGCTGAGAATAGCTAAGTCATTCACAGTTGATCATCACACAATGTTGCTGTTACTGTGTCCAATGTTCTCCCAGTTCTGCTCATTTCACTTTGCATCAGTTCATGTAAGTCTTTCCAGGTTTTTCTGAAATCTGTCTGCTCATCATTTCTTATGGCATAATAGTGTTCCATCATAGACAGTACCACGTGTGTATGTTTTGCTATATGTGTCCTATGATTCATGTGTGATATGTGACTGCACTTGAGATTGCATAGCGTGTGACAAGTGCTACATATATATTTGTGTATTGTATTTATGCAGACACGTTTCTGTTTTATGAGAAGCTAGACAGAATGGTTTTTAAGGATCCTCATGGAAATCAGAAGTCCCAGATTCATGTCCTTGCTGTGCCACAACATCATGGTGTGCCCTTAGGAAAATCATTAGCCTTCTCTGAACCTTTGCATTCTCATCTGTAAAATGGTGTTAATTATCCTTTCCCTGCTTCCCTCAGAGTGTTGCTGTAAGGAAATTGCTCTGGCATCTGTAAAGTGACATAGAAATGTACATATAATCATATGAACAATACATGTACACACATGATGTTAGCTTCTGTTTATCATATATGTTGCACATGTTTTATAACACATTTTATGTATAGTCACAGTCTGATTAAAAAGTTCCATAACCTGAGGCTAATATGAACAGCAAAATTTGCTAAGCCAATCAAGAAATTCAATCATCGGGGAATATATGTGTTCACACCATCAGTGAGCGCTCTATAAGAATTTTGGTTTTCATTGGATATTAGCCAACTCCTCTGGCTAACATTAGTCAAACATTACAGCTAATGTTAAACATTAATCCAATCCTCAAACTATCATTGTATAATTGCTAGGTCTTCTAAATAACAATGGACATTACCCATTTCTTCAGGTTAATATTGGACATGAACTGTCTTCTATATCTTACATATGAGAGGAAGGGGAGAATAGAAAAAAAAAAGTCTAATGGGAAGGAAGGATACAGGACCCTAGGCAGGGTTTTCAATATGAAAAAATCTCCAGAAATAGTCTCAGGTACATAAAAATAAAAGTAACTGAGGGGAGGGAAGAGATGGCATCATGGAAAACATGAGATTTCCAATCAGAGAATCTGAACTCAAATCCTGACTCTCCTAGCCTGTGTGATCTTGGGAATGCCCCTTTCCTTTTCTGGGTCTCATTTTCTCATCGGTAAAGCGATGGGGTAGGGCCTGATTTTCCCCTTCAGGGCTCAATCTTTTTATCATATGTTTTATCAGATCATATGTTTTATCATTATATAGGTCCAGTTTTATAACTGGATCTCAGGCTTCCTCACACTCCCTTGGAAACTCATTCTCCTATTTGTGACAAATATCCAGGAATGTCAAGATCTGAAATACTGATTTAGAAGAACTAAAGACCATTCCCTACCAATGCACAAGCAGGAACAAGAGTGCCTTGACTAGGCTTGGGGCTGTGAAAACCACCCACCTATTCTTTGGCCTCTGCAGAGTCTCTGCTCCTGGTCACTGAGCCTGGGAGCTGATGCTCCCAGCCACCAAGTCACAGAATGGGAAGGTGGTAATATGGAAAGGGTTCTGAACCTGGAGCCAGATTCAAATCCTGTCTGTCATGAAATCATGCTAATTGGGTCCACTACAAATTTTTGTTGCGTAATCTAAATTGGGTCCTTCCTACAGCAAGGCAATCTTTTTGTGTTTCTCTAATTGATTCACTCTCTTGCTCCCCACAGCACTCTTCCAAAACTTTTAATCCCTCCTCAAGCCTCCGGGGGCTTCCCCTTCCCCCTCATCTCAGTTGTAGACCTTGCTAAAAAAAAAAGAAAAGTTGAAGCCATTCACCAAAAGTTCCCTCTTCTCTTTTCCTCCTCATCTCACATCACTCAAATACCTTCTGCCACTATCTTTCCTTCACCCCTGTCTCACCTGAGGAAGTGGCCCTTCTCCTTGCCAAGGCAAACCCCTCTAAATGCACAAATGACCCCTTTCTATCCTGTCTTTTCTAGCAGATTGCCCCCCATCATCACTACTTTCTCTCTAATCTTCAGTCTATCCCTATCTGCTTGTTTCTCTGCTGCCTATAAATATGCCCATGTCTCCATACATCCTTAAAAATAACCCTCACTTGATCCAGCCCTCCCTGAATAGCTCTGTCTCTGCTCCCTGTGGCTAAACTCCTTGAAAAAGCTATCTACAATTAGCACCTCCTCCTCTCCTATAATTCTCCTCTACATTTGCTACTTCATCATTCAACTGAAACTCTTCTCTCCAAAGTGACCAATGATCTTTGAATCACCAAATCTAGTGGCCACTTCTGGATCCTCCTCCTTCTCGACCTTTCTAGATCCTTTGACACCATCAATCACCTTCTCATCCTGGATACTCTCTGCTTTCCAGGCGGTCCTGGTATTACTTTGTCCTGGTTCTCCTCACACCTATCTGACTACTTTTTCCCAATCTCCTTTGCTGGATCTTCTTCCAAGTCACTCTCACTCCCCCAAGAATCTGGCCTGGGCCCTATTTCTATTCTGTATTATTTCACACAGTGATCTCATAACGTCCCATGGATCCAATGATCACTTTATACAGATGATTTTTATATCTATTTATCTAGTCTTAACCTCCTTCCTGACTGGCAGTCTCATATTACCTGCCTAGTAGGTATCTCAAACTAGATATTTCAAAGTCAAAACTCAAAATGTCCAAAACAGAACTCATTATCTCTCCATGCAAATCCTCCCTTTAGCTACAGTTCCCAGTTACTCACTGTCTAGGACAAGACCATCCTCCCAGTCTTCCAGGCTTACGACCTAAGATACCCTTGACCCCTCACTTCACTCCACATATCAGACATGCCATGTCTCCTCATTACTACCTCCACAACATCACCTTCTCTCTTCTCACACAGCCACCACCTTGGCCCGTCCCCATTGCTTCATGCCTGGATTATGGCAATAGTCAGGTTGATCTCCCTGCTTCAAGTCTCTCCCCACTGCAATCCATCCTTCACTCAGCTGCCAAAGTGATTTCCTAAAGGGCAGTACTCACCAGGTCATCTCCCTTCACAATAAACTCTAATGGCTCCCTTTTGCCTCTCAGATCAAATGTAAAATCTTCTGTTTGGCTTTGAAAGCTCTTCACTACCTAGCCCAGCCTCGAGGCCACAGAATCCAGTCAAAGGGCCACACTTGAGGACCTAGAGAGCCACATGTGGCCTCGAGGCTGCAGGTTCCCCACCCCTGACTAGCCCCTTCCTACTGTTCCATTCTTCTTACACCTCACTACTGTCTCCATGTATGCTGCAACCCATTGGCAGTGGACTCCTTACTCTTTTTCACACAAGAAACTCCATCTCCCAACTATGTGCCCCCCATGCCTGGAATGCTCTCTCTCCTCATCTCTGCCTCCTGGACTCCTTCAAGACAGCTCAAATCCCACTACAAGAGTCCTTTCCTAGTCCCTCCCACTACTAGCACCTTTCCTCGGATCTTACCTCCAATTTACGTTGCTCGTACATAAGTGATTGCATATTGTCTCCTCCATTAGAATGGAAGCTCCTCATAGGCAAGAATCATGTTTTTGCCTTTCTTTGTATCTCCAGTGCCTGGCACACAGTAGGCACTTAATAAATGCTTGTTGACTTCCTCATTGTTGACACTTTGAAGTTCAACTCAATAAGCACTTATTAGGCACCAGTTGTGTGCTAGACACTGGAGATACAAAGACTAAAAGGAAACCATGCTCTGGACAAGGAGCTTACTGAGAAAAGAGCCTGTATACAAATTAGCAAAAGGAAAGTGTTTACAAGGGAAGCCCAGTTTTGTCAAGGGTTAGGGAGCAATAACAACTAGAGAAGAGGAGGGGGATCAGGAAGGGTCTCACCTAGGGGCAACATTTGAGATGAGCCCGGATGGGAACAGTGAAGAGTATAAGAGAGACAAGATGGGAGAGAATTCCAGGCTTGGAAATTCATGCAGCCTGTGCAAAGGCAGAAAGCAGGAAAGAGAAAGTCACCAATGGGAATACAAGTAGACCAAGTAAGACAGTCTCTCTGGACCTTAGTTTCCTCATCTCTAATAAGGGATAATACCTATTACACCACTCTCACAGGGTTATTTTGAGACTCAAGTATAATAATGTATATAAAACATTTTGCAATACTGTATTCAATGCTCTCCTCTATAAATGGCAGTTATTGGGTAACTTTGTTGCCCAAAGCTGCTTTGGGTGGGGGTAGAATATGGTGTTTTTAGGGGAATTTGGGAATGAGCAAAATCCAGGCATCAGTTCACCTGGCAAAGAGAATGGGTGTGGAAGGAAATACACAAGAAGTAAATCATTGTCCCTTCCCAAGATGGTTAGCAGGATGTCCCTGTATCTGCCACCACGTTTTACTCAGATTCTGAAGAGTTTCAGATTCTCTGTGTCTTATCCCCCCTACTATATTCAAACATGAGGGCAGGAACCATTTCTTCTCCAAACTTCTCCAAACTCCTTAGTGCCTAAAGCAGAATTCTACACACAATAGGCACTTAATAAATTTTTGTTGGATGGAAGGACAGATGGATGGATAGATGGATGCCATCCCATGACCCTTCCCTTCACCTAGACATGCTGCAACCCATTGGCAGTGGACTCCTTACTCTTTTTCACACGAGCCAACTCCTCCTCCACCCCAACTTTCATCCCTGCTGAGCATTTTACCTGTAGAAGGAAGGTTATTTATCACAGTTTCCCATAGTCTTCACCTCGGTCTCATTGATATGAAAGGCAGTGGAGTTTGGTGAAAAGAGTAATCTCTTAGAGAAAGGAAGACTCAGGTTTGAATCCAACCTCTGGCAATTATTAGCTATGTAACATTACTTCCCAGAGCCTCAGTTTCTTTATCTATAAAACAGGGATAATAATATCTGTAGCATGTGCCTCCTGGTCTTAAATGTGTGAGGCTCAAATGAGATCATGGATGTAAATGCCTGCTATTATTAATTTATTCAACAGATGTCTTTGAAGTGCCTGCTGCTCAGTTCAGTGAGCTAGGCAAGGAGCAGGGGAAAATAAAGTTGAAATAAAACACAATCCAATCCCAGATAAACTATGAGACTCAGCTCTAGTCCCTTCTTGTACATAAAGCCTTTCCTCATTGCCCCAGTTGTCAATTCTCTCCCATCCCAGAATTCCTTTGCATAATAGCTTTTATTTACTTATCTGCAACTGTGTGGAGGGCAGGAATTATTTCATTTTTCTCTTTGTATTTTCAGCACCTAGCCCAGTGGGTGGAACATAGTAGGTACTTAATAAATGCCTGTCAATGGAATTACAATCCACTGTCAGACTGGTCAGGCTGCTGAGGGAGGCCTAGAAAAGAAACTTCTGGAACATGCCCAGAGTACAGCCTGGAGGCAGAGAGCTGCTGGGGGACCCAACAGCAGGACAGAGTCCCAAGGCTACTAATGCTCTGACTCTGCTGAGATGCAAGGAAGGAGAAACTGGCCCCCTCCCTTTGACTTCCCAGCTTGGGATGGGGATGGGCCAGAGGGAGAGGAAGGAGCTTTGCTGGGCATGACACAGGCTTCTGCCAATATGCTGCTGTTTTTCCCCATTTTTGTACTTGTGCCCGGAAGCTGTCAGGAGGTGCACGTTTTTAGAAGAAAAGTACAACAAACTCCTGTCAGCAGAAGGTTGGAATCCCTTCCCTCCCTCTGTCCCTTTGTCCCAGACTTCCAAGGTACTCACCACCCCACAGAGGCAGCAGACCCCAAGTGACCATCCATCCCCTCTCCTGTCAAGCAGATTCTAGACCTCCAGGACCTGGGCTCCTCATTCATTAGGGAGCAGAGGCTCCCACTACCCACAATCAAACAAGAACACAAGAGAACTCTAACCAGCTCAGGTACCAGGCCTCAGGCCTACATCCAATAAGACCTAGAGCAGCCTAGAGATAGAAACCATCTCCCATGCCCCTTGCCATAATCAGATGGTCTCCATGTGTAAAATCAAAAGGTCGAACTAGCAGAGGTGTCAAACTTACTGACCACAATCTCCTTAGTATGGCCTAAACCAGGCCACAGTGTAATTGAAAAATGTTTAGCAAAATAAATGAAAATACAGTTCAACATAAATAATGTTTATCCGTGCTTTTCTAAGTCAACATGCCGTCCACAGGGATCTGTTTCTATTTGAATTTGACACCACTGGACTAGATGACCTCAAAAGACCCTTCCACCTCTAAATTTAGGATCTTGTGAGCCTAGGAAACATTTTGGGAAGGCACAACTGTCCCCTTGCGAAGCTTCCAGCTTTATAGGAAAACGAACTTCCACCAAACCAATGCTGGCCTGCCTGCCTGCCTTTTCTTCCTCCGTTTGTTCCTTCTCTCCTCCTCTCCCTTCTTTCTTTAATTCCACAAATACTTATTAAGCCCCTGTTTATGCAGAGCACAGTGCTAACACCTGAGGAGATACAACATTGAGAAAAGACATGATGCCTTTCCCCATGGAGTGTGTAGTTTAGTCAGGGAATAAGACACGGACACAGATATCTGCAATGTAGAATATCACAAGAGAAATGTATTATAGATATGGAAACAAATTGCTGTCTGAAATCCAAACGAAAGGTTTGTCTTCAAGAGTGGGGTGAGGAGCATGGTAATTAAGGACAGCTTCCTGAAAGAGGTAGCATTTAAGATGCACTTCAGAGATATTCCCCAGGTAAAGCTGAGCAAGGAGGACGTTCTAGGCATAGGGAACAACACTGGAATAGCAGATGTAGGAGAGCACATGACACTTTTCAGGAAAATATAAACGTCTCTGGGTTTTCCTGGGCAGGCTGCTCCCAGCCCTGGCACACTGGCTACTCTAAGAAGAGGGGAGTAGCCAGGGATAGATAGGATATTGTTTTCTTTATCAGTGTCTTCCGAAAACACTCTCTTTGTGACGTTTCCCCCCGTGCATGGTGCTGGGTTTGGATATATTTCTGTGAGAAAACCACTGTATGTCTCTGCTGCAAAATTTCTCTGTTTTGTGCAAATGTGCTGGGAATTGTAGGATCTGGAAGAGGAAAAAAAAGGACAGCTTCTTTTAGAAGCAAATTTGGAAGGAACTGGGAGCCTGCTGGGGTAGTTAAAAGATAATCTTTACTGTTCTATGCAAATTAACTTTTACACAACGTTGAGCTTCAAAGATATCAAGATAGGCCTGCCAGAAGCTATTGCTTTGCCTCTGCCCACACACCCTCCACCCCAACCGGGTGATCTCAATTATCAGTTCAACCTGAACTGGCTACACCGGGCCTTACCGTCACAAATGCTATATAAAACCCAATGTAAAAATCCCTCCACAAGTCTGGAATTTGGTGATTGTTGTTCCGATGTTCAAAACAGGGAAGTATGTTCCTTAGCCTCTAGACTAGAGAGCACAACATTTCTCATTAGCAAAATTCAAGCATGGATTATTAAAGGATTGTTTGTAAGCCCTTAAAACGAGAAACTAAAATCACAAGGAGCCAGCATGGGTTAACTAAAGCTCTGGCTGTGATAGACTAGTTCCCCACCCCCTTTCTGACAATTACTAGCAGGGTTCTTCACTCAACTGGCACTTAATAAATCTTTGTTGTATTGTACAGAGTTTTGGAGGCTGAAAGACCTGGGTTTGAATCTCACCTCTGACACTTAACTAGCTATGTGATACTGTTGTTGTTCAGTCATTTCAATCGTGTCTGACTCTTCATGACCCCATTTGGGGTTTTCTAAGCGGAGATACTGAAGTGGTTTTCCATTTCCTTCTCTAGCTCATTTTACAGATGAGGAAACTGAGGCAAACAGGGTTACGTGACTTGCCCAGAGTCACACAGCTAGCTAGTGTGTGAGGCCAGATTTGAACTCAGGTCTTCCTGACTCCAGACCTGTCACTCTATCTGCTGTGCCACCTAACTGCAGAAGCAACTAAATGGCATAATAGATAGAGCACTGGACTTGGGAGCCAGGAAGACCTACATTTGAATCCTGCCTCAGATTCTTAGTAGTTGTGTGACCTTGGATAAATCTCTTAACCTCTTATTAAAGCCTTAGTTTCCTCATCTGTATAATGGGGGAAATAATAGCCCCTACCTCATGAAGTTGGCATGAAGATCAAATTGAAAGACATAAGATATGTAAAGTGCTTTGTAAATCTTAAAGTGATAAATAAATACTAGTTATTATTATTATGGGTAAGAAACATAACCTCTATGTACTTCAAACAATTCCCTAGAACTCCTCTACCAAGTCATAGACAAGTTACAATTTGTATGAGAAGGGAATCCTCACATACCGAATTCCCCATGCAGACAGAAACCACCGATCCTTCAAATATTTGCATGCTGTTTTGAGAATTCCATAGACCTAGCTATCTAGATTCCAGCAAAGCATTCGAAAAGCTTCTCATGATATCTCTGTGTAGGTGGTGGGAAAAAATGTAGGATAGGTGGTAATGATTAGATGGGTTTGGAACTGGTTTAATGATTAAACCCCAAAAGTAGTCATTTATGGATCAATGGCCCCATGGAGGCAGGTCTTAAGTGTCTGTTTCAAGTTTCTGCCCACCACACTATTCTGTTCAATGCTTATACCAGGGACATGAGCCAAGCTTATCAAAATGGAGGATGGTACAAAACTGGAAAATGGGAGCAGGGACAGACTATACATTCATTGGATGACAAAATAGGGATCCAAAAATCTCTCAATAAGAAAAGATGGTAAGCTGAATCTAACAAGAAAAACTTGTAAGTCCTACACTTGATTTAAAAAATCAACTTTGCAGTGACAAGATGCATGAGGTATGGCTAGAGATCAATGAAAAAATCTGGAAGTTTTGATAGGCCATAAGATCATTTTGAGTCTATAGCATCATAAGGGAGCCAACAAAGATGATGCTATCTTGGGCTGCAAGACTGTAGTGCCCAGGGTGAAGTTGATGCCCTGCTGCATGTCAGCCTGGTCAGACCAGATCTGTAGTGCTGTGTGTATTTCTGAGCCCCATCATTTAGAAAGGACAAATTGGAGCTCCTGTGGAAGAGGGCAACCAGGAGGAAAAGAAGATCTGAAACCATGGTACATAAAGATCAGCTAAAAGACTTGAAGATGTTTAAGCAGAATAGTAGAAGATTGGATGGGAGCACTTGGTCACTGTGTTCAAAAATAATTGAAGGGCTGTTGTGTGGAAGAGGGATTAGCCTTGTCCTGTTTGACCCCAGAGGATAGAACTAGCAACAATTGGAGGCAGATTCTAGCTCATTGTTGGGGATAACTTCTGTTTAACAGGTTAACAGTAAGAGCTGTCCAGCAATGGAATGAGCCACCAGTGCTCCCACCCTGCCTCCATCCTCCCTTGGGAAACCATCTGCTCCCAATTCTAGGTTCACACAACCATCTAGCAGGAAGACTACAAAGGGAACTTCGGTAATCAGCATGGATTTTTTAGAAGATGATTTCTGAGCTCCCTTCAGAATCTGAAACATTTGATTCCAGGAGGTTGAGTTATCCCTTTATCTCAAGAATTAAGAGCATTATCATTATCAAGTTTAAAGCAGGGGGTCTCAGTTTCCTTATCTGTAACAACAATTACCAATGCTGACTGGTGAGTCCTTAGGACCAGACCCTCTACTCCCCAGGCTGGTTCCCCAGGTTCAGACCCACCATTTTTTGCTAGCCTTCAAGGCCTGTTCCATCCTTCAAACCTTGCCTCTTTAGTCCTGACCCAAACTTAGTTCTGTCTTTCAGTACCTATCTGTACATACCACCACATTGTACTGCTAACCTGGTGTTCCAGACCCCCTGCCTACACCTTGTCCATTGACTCAAAATAATTTCCTGGCCTGTGCTTCCAGCCCTTCCTCCTTCCTTCAGTTCCCAGGACCTCATTCTCCCTTCACTAGCCCCAGCTGGCTATAGTTCTGGAGCTAAAAAGACCAAAGAAGAGCAAGAACAGAGTCAATCAGTCAATAAATATTTCAAAGTTCCCACTATCTGCCAGGCACTGTGCTAAGCACTGGGGATACAAAAAGAAAAGGAAGACAGTTCCTGTCCTCAAAAAGCTTACAATGTAATGAAGACAACATTCAAAAGGAAACCGAAAAGTGAGGGATGGTAGCCAACTAGGGGACACGATGGTAAAGCCCACAGGAGGACAGCCAGGTAGGATACAAATCCTATCACAGATGTGCTTACCCACTATCATGAGTCAAGTAGGAGCGATCTCCTCCTGACTGGAAAGAGGTCAAAGAGAAATCACATGTGGTGGAGATGTGTAGTGTGTCTAAAGGAGTTCTTTCTGTTGAAATGAGCCACATGGAACAGAAAAAAACGGATATGAAGTAGGTGAATAAGGTAAAACGGCATGAGATGAAAGCGTCGACTCTCTTTATAAAAGTGATTTAGAGTCAGCAGCAGAGAGAAGCAATCACCTTGGAAGCCACGTTCAAGCCTAAAGCCTGGGCTAGTTGCCCAGAACAGCCTTCTAGCAGGTCGTCCCACTTCCATTCCCTCTATCTCTTCTCCACTCAATACATTCATACTTAACCTCAAGCTGCCTCAATTTCCTCATCTGTAAATTGGAAATAATAACAGCATCTACAGGAGGTATTATTCTAAGGATAAAATGAAATGTTTGTAAGTGCTTCACAAACCTTAAAGCACTATATAAATGCTAGTCATCACTATTACGTTATTATACCATCATAAGAATAAACTTTATTATGCATAAATACTGTCCTGTCACTCCTGAGCTCAAAAACCTAAAGTGGCTTCCTATTGCCTACCCAGTCAAGTTCAGAACCCCCTGCCTGGCATTCCAGGAACTCCACAATCTGCCACCCCACCATCATTCAAATTAGATCTATTATTACTCTCTTTTGAGTTCCCTACATTGCGGCCAAAGAGGACGTGCCTCTGTGCTCTTTAGAGATGTCCAGTTATCTCCTTACCTTTTTTCATGTTCTTCCCTATGCCTGAAACATTCTCCTTCCCTTTCTTGTTAAATTCCTACACATTCTTTAAAACTCTCAACTGGAATGCCGCCTCTTCTCGGCACCTCCCCCATTAACACTGTTGGTATTGACCGTCATCCTCTGCCATCACATAACACTTTTTTGGCATCTCTCAAATGAACTTGCCTTGTGTTATGGGCCTGTGTCAATGTCATATTCTTCTGCTAGACTTTGGGCTCCCTAATGACACTGATTATGTTTTCTGTATGTTGGAGTGCTGATCATAAAACTCTACACTCAATAGGTGCTTTGGAAATGTTTGGTGAATGAATGTATGAATTCATTTAACTGAAAGGCTCCTCCTCAGAGAAGGGAATATGCTGGCCATTTGACTGCAGTTGGGTTAAACAGCCTAGCTCCCAGACCCCATTCTCAAGGTTCTGACCCAGTGGGGAAGAAATGGGGAGGAACCACAGACAAAGAGGGGGAGGAGAGCTTATAGGACCTGCACCAGGCCAAATGTTATCAGATGCTCTTCAACCAGCCTCTTCCCACTACCAACTGCAAACTCCCAAGGAGGAGAGGAAGAAAATAGCCCAACTCTCAACTTACAGGACAAGCAAATAATAAACTCGTCCTGAAAATAATTAAAATTGAAAATTGATTGTCTGGGCTATGGCAGATTTATGCAAAAGGGCCACTGCTCCTTTGGGACCAGAGGGAGATTTTCCAAGGCCTGTGTTGAACAAGCTAAGCATTTTTTTAGATTATTCCCAGCATAATATGCTAAAGGGACTCAGCTCCATTTATTATTTCCCTAAAAAAATCAATGGACTGAAACATTCCCTCTAGACCTATAATATTTATTTCAATGTTCTGTCAATAAATATAACAAGGTTAGCTTTCTATCAGTTTAGCTGGAAGAATCATTTGAGGGAAGTTCTATTTGTTAAGCTCGATTACAGAAAGCAATCAATAGGGGAAAATTCCCCGGTCACTCTAGCCAAGAAGCATGGAGCTCAGAGGAGCCATCCTTAGGGGAGGAAGCATGCTTCAGGCCAACAATCTCTCATTCTCTTTCACCCTAAGCTGGTAGGGGAGGAAAATTCAATGGGACAAGTCACTTTCTCACTCTTTACCTCAGTTTCTTCATGTGTAAAATGAGTGGTTTGGGAAAAGTAGTATGCTATAGTGGATAGAGAATTAGACTTAGAAGCAGAAAGAGAGGGATTCAAATCCCATCTCAGACACTGATTAGCTGTGTGATCCTGGGCAAATCCTTTAACCTCTCTGGGTCTCAGTTTCCTTATCTGTAAAATGAGGGAATTGGACTTAATGACTTCAATGGTTCCTTCTAGCTCCAAGTCTATGATCCTATGATCATTCTTATCTCTGGATTTGTTTTTTCATTTGTGGAAGGAAGGAAGGAAGGAAGGAAGGAAGGAAGGAAGGAAGGAAGGAAGGAAGGAAGGAAGGAAGGAGGGAAGGAAGGAAGGAAGGAAGGAAGGAAGGAAGGAAGGAAGGAAGGAAGGAAGGAAGGAAGGAAGGAAGGAAGGAGGGAAGGAAAGAAGGAAGGAAGGAGGGAAGGAAGGAAGGAAAGAAGGAAGGAAGGAAGGAAGGAAGGAAGGAAGGAAGGAAAAAATGGAAGAAGGATGAAAGGATGCATGGATGGATGGATGGATGGATGGATGGATGGATGGATAAAAGGGAAGATCACAATTGCGGGTGATCCAAAGAATAATGGAGAGCTGCATGGTAGGAATATGTAGGCTACAGTGAGTGGCTGACATTTATATTCACTTTAAGACTTGCAAAGCACTTCACATAATCTATCTCCTGTAATCTTCCTAACAACCCTGTGAATGTATATGCTATTGTTTATTATCATAACTGTTTTATAGGTGGGAAAACTGAGGCTCAGAGAAATTAACTGACTTGCCCAGTGTCAAATAGCTACTATGCCCCTGGTCTTCCTGACTCCAAGTCTAGTATTCTGTTCACACTACCACAAGAAAGTTTATGTTTACTTGCACAAGAAAATTGGAGGAAAAGACATCATCAAGGAATGATATGATGGACTGGAAAAAAAAAGATGTGAATAGGAAAAGGAAAATATAGATCAAAATATCCACAGCAATAGTTTTAGTTCTAGCAAAGAACTGCAAAAGAAGTGGGGTGCCCAATGATTGACAAATAGCTAGACCAATTAGAATACACAAATATAATGGAATATTCTTTGGCAGTAAGAAGTTATGCATATAAGAAATTTAGAGAAAAATGGGAAGATATATATGACCTAAGGTCATGTCAATTAAGTAGCTTCTTTTTTGAAAAAGGTGGATAATAACTTCAACAAAAAGAATAAATAAAAAGATATTAGATATTTTATAATTATAATGATCAAGCTTGGCCCCAGAAAAGGGATGAGAAAATGCACCTCCTGGCTTTCCTTAGTGAGGTAGGGGACTATGGATGGGAAATATTACATATGCTGTCAGACACAGATGATGTTCAGCTTGGCTGAACTACTTTCTTTTTGAAGTATCTTTGTTACATTGGAAGGCTCATTAGGTTAGGAAAAGTGGGAAAGATGTATTCAGAAATAATAATTATAGATAGCATTTATACAGCACTTTAATGTTTACAAAGCACTTTACATAGGGTATCACATTTGATCCTCTCAATAACCCTGGGGAGTAGGTGTTATGATTATCTTCATTTTATGGATGAGGAAGCTGAGACAAACAAGTTAAGTGACTTGCTCAGTCACACAGCTACTAAGGCAGGATTCAAACTCTTTTCTTCAGACCCACAAGCAGCAATCCAGCCATGATACTACCTGCCTCTATTGTGATATATAAAAAAAATCAATAAACTTTAAAAAAAAAAGCATAATCTAGTAAATCAATCACATTTTGACTCCCATTGGCCTGCTTATAGCAGCCAAAATGTTTTTTGTGGACAGATGAATGCTTTCACAGGCAGATAACTATAATATAGATGGAACCTTCCATGTATGACTCAGTGGTTCATCTTTTCTAAGAGCTGAGTCTCCTTTGAGGTGTCAATTGAACCAAACCAGCCTCTAACCTATGGATGGCCAGAGTGGAACAAAGCACACTAAATAGCAAAGAGTCAGGAATCAAACAGAAGTTTAATTTCAAAGTAAGGGAAATGGCTTGCAATGAAAGAGGGAGATTAGACACATGTGCCGGGGACCCACCCCTAGTGAGGGGATCCAAGCAGTGTAGGGAGATCTCAATATTTATACCAGTGGCTACACAGTGAGCTGTAGCTCTGGCAATGATGAGTAACAGCAGTAATGAGGCAAGTTTGATTCAAAACAGGGCTTCATGACTGGAATGTGAGTACTTGTCCAAGTTTGTTCAGTGCTTGTCCGAGCTCAGAGAACACTTGGTGCCGGTTAAAGCAATGCAATAATTATATGAAACAATTCCAGAATTTTGCTGTGGCTGAGATCATCCAGAGGGTGAACGCAAAGGATTGTTGTTATGCCAAGTTCAGGGCACAGCTTGCTTGCTGGGTCTTAGCTTTGGAAGACAGGGTGTCTCCTAATATCTTGACAGAGGGCTAACATCTGTTATCCCTCCAGGTGTTACAGTGATACCCATGAACTATGGAAAGAACCAGAGATGACCTCAAACTTATCAGGAAACTAGTTCCTCTGAAGAATTGAAAAGAAGCCATGGAATTGATGGATGAGAAGGCATACAGGGATTGGGATATGCACCAGTGGAGTGAGCACCCCATTGATGAGCTCAAACGCTCACTGATTGTTTTCTCAACCTGAGCCACCATTATAATCATTATTATTGTCACCCCTAGTCTGGCCCCCCACATCATTCTTTTCCAAACTGGGTATGGTCAGCATAGCCTCTGACTCATCCAATGAGAGATTTGCTGCTGGCTTCTCTTCCTGTGGGAGGGGCTCAAATGAACTAGGTGGTAGCTTCCCAAACCAGGGTACCACCCTTCACCCTGCTGGTCCACAGTTCAAATTATCAAGCACATTATCTCGTGCCTGCTGAGAAAGTTTGCCAATTCCTCCCTGTCCCCACCCCTGGCAGCTGGAACTCTTCTGAGTTCATGATAAGTGGACCATGATTCATAACTAGAGATCCTTACATTTCATAGGATCACAAATTTAGAGCCAGAAGGGGCCTTCACAATCATTTTGTCTAATACCTTGCTTTTACAGATGAGGAAGCTAGGACCCAGATAAGGGAAGCTGAACCTGATATGAACTTTACCATCTGCCCTGAGTGAAAGCAAGAGTTGTCATGGTCTTGAGACTTTTGTTTTTCCCAGATTATCTGAGTAATAGCTGTCAGCCTGGGTTATGTGCTTGGTGAACTAGTCTACACAGCCCCAGAAAGAAAGAAGGGTTATCAGAAATAGATGACAGCCTCAGAAGGGGTCTGTCTCCCTTTAGCAATAGCCTGGAGAAGTCCTAGAACTCAACTTTGTTGACCTTGCCCCTGGACCTACCATGGGCACACTAGGAGGCTGCCTACTAGGTAATATTTGAGGGGTGCCATAAAGTACATCAACTAAAAATGATTCCCTAATGGCTACCTCAAGTTGCCACCATTTGAGTAATTTCTTTGCATTAAATCATCAATGGAGTTGTAAACTGACAACAAGTAAGAGTGACACTTCACTAGTGAATCATACCCTCTCTGAGCCTCAGGTTCTCGTTCTAAAAAATGGGTATAATAATCTTTGTACCACCAATATCAAAAGCTCTATTTGTTGTTGTTCAGGCATTTTTTTCAGTCATATCTGACTCTTTGTGACCCCATCTGGAGTTTTCTTGGTGGAGATACTGAAGTAGTTTGTTATTTCTTTCTCTAGCTTGTTTTACAGATGAAGAAACTGAAGCAAACAGGGTTAAGTGACTTGCCCAGGGTCACACAGCTAGTAAGGGTCCAAAGTTGGATTTGAACTCAGGTCTTCTTGGCTCCAGGCCCAGCATTCTATAGACTCCACAACCTAGCTAGAAAAGAGAATTATAATTTTTTAGGAGATGGCAGGAGGCAATCTGGACCTGTTATGAGATGGGTCCAAAGAATTCCCAAAGAGGGAATTCCTCCCCAGTGGCAGATTGGTAACTCTATTATAATTTAAAGTCTTAGGAAGTTGCCTGAGGGCACTTACTTAGATGTTAAGTGACTTGTCTCTGATCACATAGCCAGTATGTGTCAGAGGCAAGATCTGAACCCAAGCCTTCCCACCTCCAAGGACAGCCAGCCCTCTATACAGCACAGGGTCTCCCTTAGAGCTGTGATTATTTTATTATCAACATCAGCCCACACAATCTCCCTTCTTTCTCTTTTTTGTAATAATAATAAACATCTATAGAGTGCTTTAAGGATTGCAGAGTGCTTCATTATTTAAAGATTATTTCATTTTTTAAGGATTACAGATAGATTCATTATCATATTTAAAATGCACAACAATCCTATGAAATGGATGTTAATACTGCTCCCATTTTACAGATGAGGATAGCTACATGCCCCAGCATCATGTAGCTAATAAGTATCTGAGACTGAAGAACTAGAAACAAAGTAAGTCCCCATTGATTACAGAATGTTTAAACAAATCATGATACATGAATAAATTGAAATATTATGGTGCCATAAGAAATAGTGTATGTGATGAATTCAAATAAGAAAGGGAAAACTTAAGTAAATTGTTGCAGGATGAAGTAAGCAGAACCAGGAAACTATACAAACAGCTAGATACATATTGGATAGAATACCACAATTGGACTCAAGAAGTCCTAAATTCAAGTACTGCCTCACGTGCTAGTTGTCTGGCCTCTAAACAAGAAACCAGCTTCAGTTTCCTCATCTGTAAAAAGAGCATCCTGGGCCATCTCCAGCTGTCCGCATCTATATCTGGCAATAGGGCCTGTTGTGGTCTAGAGGTTCTAGGCACCCCGAAATGCTAGGGTACAGAGTGTGATTCTGCCTAGAAAGAATCCAACCGTTCAAGCCTTCTTTCAGTCTAAGTAGCGAGTTTGTTAAGACTTGGGTGGGTGAGATTCCTAGACAGTCTGTGCATTTGATAAGGACTAGATTGATACTTTTATGGGGGAAAAGACTGAGAAAATCTGGATGGGATCTAGGAGTGGCAAGTAGCCTGGGGTGGGCCGGTACAGACAACAGAAGGAGTTAAGTGGCCAGAGAGCCACAGTGAAAGGGCAGTTAAAAGGATTATTGGCTGGTATGGGTCAGATGCCTCAGGCAAAATGCCAGAGATCTAGGCTATTGAAATTTGTGGGAAAGTTCAAGGGCTTTCCAGGGGTCCAGGTCCCATCCCCATCAGGCCCAGATGGCTCCATGGGAGAAAGTGAGGCTGGTGACTCTGCACAACCCTCCCTCACTTAAATCTGATTCGCTTGCGTGTCATGGCATCACCTCCCTGATGTCACAGTCCTCTTAGAGAACAAGGAAAAACAGTAACATGAACATAATAATAGCATCTGCTTCATAGGGGTGAGGATTGAATGAGACAATATATGTAAAGCACTTTGTAAACCTTAAAGAACTTTATATCATCATTATTTTACTCTATATACGTAATGATTACAATAATATGCATGGAAAGAACAAAGAAATGAAATCAAATATAATATTGTAATAACCAATGTTGGTTCCAAAGAAGAAATGAGAAAGTGCACCTCCCTCCTTTCTTTACAGAAATGGAGGACTATGGATCTGGAATGTTGTGAGACTTGATTAAGGGGTAGATATTTTTACCAAATTTCTTTTTCTCTCTTTCTTTCTAAATCTTTGCTACAAGAGACGACTTGCTGGTTAGGAGAGGAATGGAATATACTTGGAAATTTGGGTGACATAAAAACAAAAGACTTCAATACTATTCTTTAAAATGATATCTAAGGCTAGATTCCTATACAAGTCTTCCTGACTCCAGGCCTAGTACTGTATCTATTGCACCACACTGACTCATTAGTGGAAGGTTAGCCCATCTGATGTGAACATACACAAGAGAAATTCAGAAAGATGTTGAGCCTGGGAGAAGGCCATTCTCCTCCCCTTTCCTTTTTGGGTGTTGCTGGAGCATTTCCATGATGCATGCCCAAGATTGAAATCTTCATAAGGAGACATTTATATTTGAATATAGATACATTCATTGCAAACATAAATACCCAGGGATGGCCCAATGGCACTTTGCTATGGAAGCTGAGCTGTGGAGCTCCTTGAAACAAAGAGGAAATGCACATTTTAAATTTTGCCTCGATGGCATTTGGAAATGAATGGATCTACTGGTGGGCATGACCCCTGCACACAGACTGGGAAGGGAGCCTAGCAAAAAGCAGCTTTTTAAGAAGCCTGGTGTGGTGGGGAAAGCATTGGATTGGAGAGGTCAGATGCAGACCTATTCATTTGTGAACCAGTGGCTACTAACACAAGACAAGACAGGGACAGGCAATCAGCAGGAATCAGTCACTTGACCTGGGGTAAGAAGTGGAACACTGCAGGAGGCTAGAGGAAGATTCTTTGGGGAGGAAGGGTTTTGGGAGAAGAGCCCCCTAAAGCCTAATATCTGATAGTTTCCTTTTTTAATTAATTGTTCTTGCTAACCAGGTATGAAACCCATGTTTCTATGCTTCTGAAGTGACGACTTCTAATGTGGGGCCTTGGAGCAAAGCCCCAGTAGCTCTACCCTAGTTAGAGCTCTGATTGGAAGATCTGGGTTTGAATTCTGACTCTGTTAGGTGTACCATGGTAGGGCAAATCTCTTATCCTTTCTGGGAGGGTAAAATGAGGGTGTTTGACTAGATAATCTCCCAGGTTCCCCTCCCACTATAAATCCCATGATCCTATCTTCAGGGCTTGGGTCACTGCAATAACCACTCCTCTTTTTTTTAATTGTATGTGGCTGGAATAGTCTCCTACCTGTACACCACCTCATCCCACCCACCTGACCCAAACACAACATTTCCCTGATGTGAGGAGCTTGCACTCTCTCCAAATGCATTCCAAGTCCCAAAGGCGACATTCAACATGTGTGCCTCAGCAAGTAACAGCCTTCCCCAGCCTCTTTCTCCTTGTCTGTAAAATGGGGACAATAATACTTGCGTGAACTTCCTCATGAGGCTGTCATAAAGTGCTTTATAAATCTTAAAGCAGCTACTAAAAATGGAAGCTATGCAAATTATTCTCACTTTCTCTGTGACTTGGGGAAAGTTCTTTTATTAGCCCATAAATCAATGGAATTGAAAAGTACCCATAGAGAGCATCTGGACTAAAGATCTTCACTTTTTTGTGTCTTAGACCCCCTTAAAACCTATGGACCCTTTCTCGAAAGAATGGGATTCTTTATTATAGTTGAAGGAAATAGTCAATTTCCATTAGAGATTAGCAAAAATGTTTTTAAAAATTAAAATATGATTTTTCCCATCCAAGTTCACAGATTACCCCCCCCATTCTATCCGCAAACTGAGTCTCACATAAAAAAACTTCTAATCTAAACCAATTGTAATTTTCCAGATAAGATATCTAGAAAGAAGTGACTTGGCCAAGGTCACACATTAATTCAATAGTGAAATTAAAATTCAAACACAGGTCTCCTGGCCCAGAGTTCTTTGCCCTACTGCCTCAAGTCTCTCCCCCTTCTGATTCATCCTCCACTCAGCTGCCAAGGTGATTTTCCTAGAGTACAGGTTTGAACACACGCACACACACACACACACACACACACACATCCCTACTGAATAATCTTCAAGGGATCCCTATTACCTCCAAGATCAAATATAAAATGTTCTCTTTGATTTTTAAAGCCCTTTACAACCTCTCTTCTTCCTACCTTTATAGTCTTCTTGTACTTTACTTCCCTATATGCATTTATACAATTCAGCTACACGGTCTTATTTGTTGTTCCTTGAACTCAAGACCCGTCTCCTGGCTCAGTGCCTTTTCCCTGGCTGCCTCCCATGCCTGAAAAGCTCTCCTTTATTGTCCCTGCCTCGTGGCCTCTTTCAAGACCAGCTCAAATCCCACTTTCTGCAAGAGACCGCTCCAGGTTCTTTCCCTCCCACCCACCCCCAAGAACACATACTGTTGTTAGTCCCTTCCCTCTACGGGTACCTTCACCGGGCATTTATACATCTTGTATGTCCATAGGATCTGTACATTGTCTCCTCCATCAGAATGTCCGCTCCTTGAAGACAGACACTGGGCTTTTGCCTTGCTTTCTAACGCCAGAACCTAGCTCAGTACCTGGTATATGGTAAGTGCTTAATAAATGCATATTTACTAACTGCTGCTTCATGAATGGTCTTCAGAGCTGGTGCTTAGTGAAATATGAAAGAAGCAAGACCCATAGAGTTGCTACTAATGTCTCCATCATTATTTCCTCCCCACCCCCCATGCCCAAGGAGGCTTCCTCTGGAGCATCGGGCCTAGTTGTGGGGAAGGCTATTGATTAGCTGGCAAGCATCCAGAAGAGGGCAACTAAGATGGTAAAGGTCCTTAAGTTCATGCCATATAAGGATCTGTTGAAGAAAACAGGGATGTCTAACCTAGAAATAAGACCTCGTAACATGGGGCTGATAATACTTTCACAAGGTTGTTATGAAGTTAAGCATTTTGTAAATGTAAAACACTATAGAAATGAGAGTGATTGCTGCTGTCACTGTTATTACTTTTTTCATTCTCATATTTATGTTATTGTTGTTATTCTGTGATATAAGTATGAGCACAGAAATGAAAAAGTCGGAGCTTCAAGGCTGGGGGCTGTGAGACCAGGGTGTGGCAAAGGAGGCAGAAGTTGGGGGGATCACGCAGGTGTGTGTGTGTGTGTGCGCCTATGGGGGGGATCGATGTCAGAGCAAGGGTGTGGCAAACGGCATGAAGAAGCTGCACAGCTGGGTTGCGTGTGTGAGAGGAGTGCTGGAGAGATCTCCAGGATAATGAGGAAGCGTCATGGCACGCACTCTTGTGCATCCACAGAGCCACCCCCAGGGCACTGTATGCCTGAGTGTGTGCATGACAAGACACAGATTGCCAAATCTGGGGGAAACCAATGCATTTCTAAGTTGGGGTTCCAGGAGAGGCTCTTGCTACACACTCACTGCTTCACTCCCGGCAGCCACCTCTTCAGGGCTGGCACCCATCAGCATTTGTGAGGGTGCTTAGCACCCAAGGCTCCCCTGGCACAGGGTGCTCAGGCACTCTCAGGGCTGGCAGAGCCACCTGGACTTGGCCATCTCTTTGGTATCTCTTTCCCTCCTTTCTTTTCATCCTTCATCTCTCTCTTTCACCCATTACCCACTACTCTGGTCACCTTATTTAAGGAAAACTGTGAAGACACCTGCAAGAGAGGGCTTGTTAACTTTCAGTTTCTCCATGTTGCTGAGCAGAGCCAGCAAGAAATTAACAATGAATCCAGCTCTTCTGGCAAATGTGACACCTCGCCCGTTTCCCAACAATAGCAAGGTCAATAGGAGTCAACAGGGTGCTATGGCAGCCATAAAAGCTAATAGTCTAGACTACATTAAGAGAAGCAGAGCTTCCAGGAATGCAGAGGGGATTATCCCTCTGTACTCTCTGCCCCATTTAGACTAGATTTGGGGCATTGTAGTTAGTTTGGGGTACCACATTTTAGGAACAATATTGATTAGCTGGAGAGCATCCAGAAAAGGACAATGAAGATGGTGAAGGGCCTTAAGTTCATGCCGTATGATACGCAGAAAGGAGAAAACCCAAGGGGACATAAAGATCTGCCTGAAAGTATTTGAAGGGCTGTCATACAGGGGAGGGATTAGGTCTGTTCTGCTCTGCCCCAGAGGGTAGAACAAAGAACCAAATTTTGCCTTCATGTCAAGAAAAACTTCTAAATAATTAGAGCTATCCCAAAGTGGGATGGAGGGAGGGGAATCTCCTCGTTGGAGGTTTTCAAGTAAAGGCCCACTGACTCCTTAATGGATATGTTGTGGAAGGAGTCTTTTTCTGAAATAGAGCAGACTTAATGATTACTGACTCTCCTTCTGATTCTGGGATTCTGTGAGTTATGGAAAGAGGCCTGGAGAGAGTCAGGAGGAGAGGCCTGGCTTCAAATCCCATCTCTGACGCTGATGGGCAATTCACTCAACCTCTTTTACTTTGCTTTCCTCATCTGTAAACCAGCAATCAAAGTATTTACCTTACCTACCTCAAAGGGTTTTTGAGAGACTCAAAGGACATAATGAATGTAAAGCCCTTTGAAAAGTGGAAAGTGTTAGGTCAAAGTCAGTTAGCATCATTGTCAACAGGGATGGGCTGGACCTGTGATTTTTCCCATGTATGGGGCTACCAGGTGGAATCCCCCTTACCATTGCAGGTAACTTAGCTCAGTGCCTGGTACATAGTAGACATTAATAAATGTTTGTTCCTTTCCTCCTGCCCTACATCCCCGTCTAAAATATATATAGGCTTAGAGGTTTTCCTGAAGCATAGAGAAATTAAGAGACATGCCCAGGGCCACACAGCCAATATATGTTAGAGGTGAAACTTGAACCCACAATGCAGCCTCTCATTATTATAACAACATCTAAAACCCTCAGCATTGAAACAAAGCTGGAAATTATTTATGAGCTAGTGCTTCTCCATTGGCATCCTCCTCAGATGGCCTTGCATGGCAAAGGTCAGGGGCCCTCAAGTGCTCTTCCAGTTGAACTCAAACTCTGGGCATGTCCTGAATGTCAGAGACAGATGAGACCTCAGAAACTAACTAATCCAATGACCGCATTTTACATGTGGGAAGAAAGGGGCCCAGGGAAGGGAAGGGATGTGCCCAAAGTTATAGCTAGCAAATATCAGAGTCAAAACTTGAACCCAGATTTTCTGATTCCAAGCCAGGAATAGGGGATAGGGAGTCTGTAGTGTTTTTCTGAGAGTAGAGAGGTTCACTACAAGAAGGTGAACTAATAGGTCTCCTCTCATTGACAGTCTTTAGCCTAAGACTGAGGCAGCTTAGCTGTCAAAGTGGATGGTAGTAGACCTGAAGTCAGGAAGATCTGAGTTCAAATCCTGCCTATTTAAGCCTGGTCAAGTCACTTAATTTCTCTTTGTCTGCCTCAGTTGACTCATTTGTAAAATGGGAACAATTGTAACACTTTCCTTGCAGAGTTGTTATGAGGAGCAAATGTGATAATAGGTAAACTATTTTGTAAACCTTAAAGAACTAGCTAGTATTACTTATTGGAGATGGAATTCTTTTTCAGGTACAAATTGGATTATATGTCCTCTGAGGCCCCTTTCAACTATGAGATTCTATGACTCTGTGAAGATTGGCACCCAGAGGATATAAAGAGTTGACCACAGCCACTCACAAAACTATCTACATACACCAGGAGTTCTTAATCCCTTAGGTAGCACAGTGGATAGAGCACTAGACCTGACACGAGGAAGACCTGTGATTCAAATCTAGCCTCAGACACTTACTGTGTATAGAACCCTGAGCAAGTCACTTAATCTCTGTCTGCCTCAGTTTCTTCATCTGTAAAAGCTGCTAATAATAGCAGCTACCTATCAGGATTGTTGAGAGGATAAAATGAGATAATCTAGGGTATTCTAAAAGTCTTAGTGTAGTTTTAAGCTATTGAAAACTATTAGGAGACCCTGCCTTTATAAAGTGTTTTGTAAGCCCTAAAGTGCTATATAAACACTAGCTGTTATTATTGGTAGCTATTACTAACTCTGGAAGTCTGGCAAAGCCTGTAGGTCCCTTCTCAGAATCATACTTTTAAATGCATAAAATAAAATGTATAGGATTACAAAGGAAACTGGTTATACTGAAATACAGTTATGGAAGGTCTGAGCTAAGATGGCACAGTACGGGCAGCAACTCAGCTGCACTCTCCCAACATTCCCCTTCAAAAAACTTTAAAATAATGCATCAAATTAAATTCTGGAGTGTCAGAGCCAACAAAAGGTTGGGGTGAGACATTTTCCAGCCCAAGAGAACTTAGGAGGTTGGCAGGAGAAGTGCCTTGAGCACAGTGCAAATAGTGACAACACCAGAAGTAGGCCTTGGAGGTAATTGAAATAGCAGCAGTGGCAGCAACTCTCAGTCCGCAGTTAGTACAGGGATTAGACAACTGATTAGAAGGAGATTACAGAGAACTCTTTGCTGGCACTGGGTGTAAGACCCTGTTGCATTGCCCATATGTACTTCTAGGTCACAGATCCAGGATAAAGAGGAGCACTAGAGTTTGAGGCCACAAGGGAGTAGGGTCTTCATAGCAGAAAAGAGTGCTTGTTGTCATTTACAAGGAAGCAGGGTCCCTGGTCTCAGTTCCAAGGCAGAAAAGAGCACTAGCACTTGTGGCTTCAGGAGAACAGGGAAGCTGGTCACGGCTCCAGGGTCAAGAGAAGCACTAGCATTTGCAGCTGAAGAATAACAGGGTCTTTTCCTAGGTAAAGACCAGAGCACATGCCAAGAGATTAATAACTGGGACTCTCCTTGAATTGTACCACCTTGGAGTTACCCAGAACTTACAGAACCTCAGAACTAACTCTGAAAACAGCAGCACGAAAAACCTGAAGCTTGGGACAGTGCTCTCACCACCCTGGGAGCAGAGGCCAACTTTTACATAAAGTTAAAAGTCAAGAAATAGGCTGGGGAAATGAGCAAACAACCAAAAAAAAAAAAAAAAACACTGGATTATAAAAAGCTGTTATGGTGACAGGGAAGATCAGTACACAAACTCAGAAGAAGATAAGGATATCAAAATAGCTATAAGCAAAGTTTCAAAGAAAAAAATTGTGAATTGAACACAACCCAATAAGAATGAGCTCAAAAAGGATTTAAAAGTCAAATAAAGGAGGTAGAGGAAGAATTGGGAAAGGGAATGAGAGTGATGCAAGAAAATTATGAAAAGAGAATTAATATCTTGGTAAAAGAGGAACAAAAATACTGAAAAAAAAATAACACCTTAAAAAATTAGAATTGGCCCAATGGTAAAAGAAGCACAAAAATTCACTGAAGAAAAGAACTCCTTAAAAACCAGAACTGGCCAAATTGGGGGGGGGGAGGTACAAAAACTAACTGAAGAAAATAATTCCTTAAAAATTGGAATTAAGCAAGTATAAGCTAATGATTCCATGAGACATCAAGAAATAATAACACAAAGTCAAAAGAATGAAGAAAAAAACAGAAGAAAACATGAAATATCTCACTGGAAATACAACTGACTTGGAAAATAGACCAAGGATAGAAAATTTAAAAATCATTAGACTACCTGAAATCCATGACCAAAGAAAGTCTAGACATCATATTTCAAGAAATTATCAAGGAAAACTGCCTTGATATCTTAGATCCAGAGGGTAAAATAGAAATTAAAATAATTCACTGATTACCTCCTGAAAGAGATCTTAAAATGAAAAACTCTCAGAAACAGCCAAATTCCAGAGCCCTCAGGTCAAAGAGAAAATGCTTCAAGCAGCCAAAAAGAAACAATTCAAATATTGTGGAGCCACAGTCAGGATCACACAAGAGTGAGCAGCTTCCGTGTTAAAGGAGCAGAGGGCTTAGAAGATGCTATTCCAGAAGGAAAAGGAGCTAGTATTACAACCAAAAATAACCTACTCAGAAAAACTGAGCATTATCATCAGGGAGGAGGGGAGAGGGATGGACATTTAATGACATAAAGGGCTTTCAAGCATTCCTGGTTAAGAAAAAAAAAGACCAGAGCTGAATAGAAATTTTAACTTTCAAAAACAATATTCAAGAAAAGCATAAACAGATAAACATGAAAGAGTAATCATAAGAGTCTTGATAAATATAAACTATTTACATTCCTATATGTTAAGATAATAGATGGGATATATGGGGTGTTCAGAGAGGGCCAGCATCTCTAGTGTGAGGGCTTGCTGAGCCCTTTTCAGGGCTGCTTATCCACCTTTGGTGTCCACCTGTCACCCAACTGTCACTTGTGGCTCCAAAAAGCTGTAGTATGCCCAGCAGCCATAACCTGGTAAAAATAATCTTGACAAACAGGCTAAACCAGGTTGAGGGTAACTGGCAGGTCTCAAATCTGTTGGTGGGTTAGAAAGATGTCTACCCCAAGCATGTGAAGATGTCCCCCAGAAGAATGAGTGGATAAAAACAATTTGTTCCAATGAATATGAAGGCAGTTGAAGTGTGGGACACTAAGAGCTTGGTCAGACATCAAAGTTGTCAAGGTCATCCACTGCATCTTGGGCCATTGCCAGTAATCTTGACTTTGGTCTTGCCGCTAGATTTCAGTGACTCTGGGAGAGAGTGAGGCTGATGGCTTTGCACAACTCTGCTTCACTTAAATCCAACTCATGTGCAGGTCAAGACATCACCCAGTGATGCCTTCGGTCCCTTTTGAAAAGAAAAGATTAACAACAACAACAAGAACTTTTCATCATTAAGGAAGTTAAAAGGAGATTATATAGACAGAGGGCATGAATGTGAGTCAATTATGTTGCATTGATTTCAAAAAAATGAAGGTGTGAGAAAGATGGATGCTCTGGAAGAAGAAGGAAGGGAGAGGTAGAATGGGGGAAATTTTCTCACATAAAAGAGTTATGCAAGAAAGAGTTTTTATAGTGAAGAGGAAGGTGGGGGAGGTGTCAGGCAATATTTGAACCTCACTCTCATTGGAATTAGTTCAAAGAGAGAAGTTGTATATAGAAATGCAATTTACCTAATAGAGAACAGAAGAGGGGTGATGATAAAAGGGAGGACAGATTGAGGGAGGCAGTGTTTAGAAGAAAATACACCTTTGAGGAGGGACAGGATAAAAAGAGAGGAGACAGAAGAAAACTGGATAGATGGAAATACACAGTCAGTAATCATAACTTTGAATGTGAATGGGATGAGTTCACCCATAAAATGGAAGCAGATAGCAGAATGGATTAGAAACTAGAATCCAATAACATGTTGTTTACAAGAGACACAGAAAGACTTGAAACAGAAAGACACACAGTTATAATAAAGGGCTGGAGAAGAATCTAATATGCTTCAGCTGAACTAAAAAAAGGCAGGAGTAGCAATCATGAGCTCAGACAAAGCAAAAGCAAAAATAGATCTAATTAAAAGGGATAATCAGGGAAACTACATTTTGCAAAAAAAAAAAAGTGCAACAAGCAATGAAATAGTATCAATAGTAAACATACATACCTCAAATGGCATAGCATCCAAATTCTTAAAGGAAAAGTTATGAGATCAAATCAGCCAATAATTAAAGAAATTAATTCAAACTATTCACCAGAAGATCAAATATGAAAGTCGAAGCTCAGATACTTTGGCTACATAATAAGAAGACAAAACTCATTGGAAAAGACCTTGATGTTAGGAAAGATTGAAGCAAAAGGAAAAGAGGATGGCAGAGGATGAGATGGATAGACAGTGTCATGGAAACAATAAACATGAATTTAGACAGACTTTGTGAGATAGTAGAGGACAGAAGGGGCTGGTATGCTATAATGCGTGGGGTTATATAAAGTCAGACATGGCTAAACAATGGCTGAACAACAACAAAATATGCATTATAGCAGAAAATTGTAAAACTGTAACAGTGGGGAATCTCAATCTTTCCCTCTCAGAACTAGATAAATCTAACCATAAAATAAATGAGAAAAAAAGTTAAAGAGATGAATAGAATTTTAGAAAAGTTAGATATGATAAGCCTCTGGAGAAAATTGAATGGAAATAGAAAGGAGTAAAGCTTTTTCTCAGCTATGTAGGGTACCTTAATAAAAAGTGGTCAAGTATTAAGGCATTAAAAATCTCACAAATAAATGCAGAAAAACAAATATTAAATTAATCCTTTTTAGACCATAATGCAATAAAAATTACATTCAATAAAGGGCCATGGAAATATCAATCAAAAATTAATTGGAAACTAAATAATATAATCCTAAAGAATTAGTGGGTCAAAGAACAAATCAGAGAAACAATAAATAATTTCATGAAAGAAAATGACAAGAATGAGACACATACCAAAATTTATGAGATTAAAAATTCAATTAAAACAATAAAAAAGAACAAATTAAAAATCCCCAATAAAACACTGAATTGAAAATCCTGAAAATCAAAGGAGAGACTAATAAAATTGAGAGAAAAAAATTTAACTAATAAATAAAATAAGGAACTGTTTTTATGGGAAAAAACAATAAAGCAGATAAACCATTGGTTAATTTGATTTTTTAAAAAAAAAATAAGAAAACCAAATTACCAATATCAACAATTTAAAGGATGAATGAAATTCAAAGAAGATGAAATTAGAAGTAATTATTAGGAAGAAGAAATTAGAAGTAATTATTAGGAGTTATTTTGCTCAATTTTATGCCAACAAATCCGACAATCTAAGTGAAATAGACGGATATTTATTTATTCATTTATTTTTAATTTTTAACTTTCACTTCCATAAGATTTTAAGTTCCAAGTTTTCTCCCCATCCCTCCCCTCTCCCCACCCCAAGATGGCATGCAATGTGTTATAGGCTGTATGTATACATTCATACTAAACCCATTTTCACATTAGTCATGTTATAAAGAAGAATTAGAACCAATGGGAGAAACCACAAGAAAGAAGAAACAGAGAGAGAGAGAGAGAGAGAGAGATTTAGCAAATAATTTGCTTCTATCTGCATTCAGACTCCATAGTTCTTTTTCGGGATGCAGACAACATTTTTCATCATGAGTCTTTTGGAGTTGTCTTAGATCATTGCATTGCTAAGAAGAGATAAATCTATCAAAGATAGTCATTGCATAACGTGGCTGTTACTGTGTACAATGTTCTCCTGGTTCTGCTCACTTCACTCAGCATCAATTCATTTAAGTCTTCCCAGGTTTTTCTAAAGTTTGCCTGTTCATCATTTCTTATAGCACAATAGTATTCCATTACATTCATATAACACAACTTGTTCAGCCATTTCCCAACTTATGGGCAATTGGATGGATATTTATAAAAAATATAAGTTGCCCAGATTAACAGAAGAGGAAATAGAATACCTAAATAACCTTATCTTAGAAAAAGAAATTTAACAAGCCTTAAATGAGCTCCCTAACAAAAAGTCCCCAGGACCAAAAGGATTCACAAATGAATTCTATCGAACATTACAAGAACAATTAATTTCAATACTATATAAACTATTTGAAAAAGAGACAATGAAGTCATCCTACCAGATTTATTTTATGACACAAATATGGTACTAATACCTAAACCACGAAGAGCAAAAACAGAGAAAGATAACTATAGGCCAATTTCCCTAATAAATGTTGATGCAAAAAAAAAAAAAAAACCAGCAAAGACAATACAGCAATATTATGACCAGGTGGAATTTATACCAGGAATATGGGTCTGTTTCAACATTAGGGAAACTGTAATTGACCATATAAACAACATAAATAATAAAAATTATATGATTATCTTAATAGATGCAGAAAAGACTTTTGACAAAACAAAACACTTATTCTTATTAAAAAACACTAAAAAGCAGAGGAATAAATGGAGCTTTCCTTAAAATGATAAGTAGTATCTATTTAAAACCATCAGCAAGCATTATTGGTAATGGAGATAAGCTAGAAGCCTTCCCAATAAGATCAGGGGTGAACATTATCACTGCTATTATTCAATATTGTTTAGAAATGCTAAGTATAGCAATAAGAGAAGAAAAAGAAATTGAAGGAATTAGAATAGGCAGTGAGGAAACAAAAGTATCACTTTGCAGATGACATGATGATATACTTAGAGAATTGACTAAAAAACTAGTTGAAACAATTAACAACTTCAGCAAAGTTGGATGATATAAAATAAAACCACACAAATAATCAGCATTTCTATATATTACTAACAAAGAATAGCAGGAAGAGATAGAAAGAGAAATTTCATTTAAAATAACTGCAGACAATATAAAATACTTTCAAGTCTGCCTGCCAAGACAAACTGAGGAACTATATGAACACAATTACAAAACACTTTTTACACAAATAAAGATAGATCTAAACAACTGGAGAAATATTAATTGCTCATGGGTAGGCTGAGCCAATATAATAAAAATGACAATTCTACCTAAATTAATTTATTTATTCAATGACATACCAATCAAACTACCAAAAAAATATTTTATAGAGCTAAAAAAAAATAACAAAATTCATCTAGAAAAACAAAAGGTCAAGAATATCAAGGAAATCAGCGAAAAAAAATGTGAAGGAAGGTGTCCTAGCAGTTCCAGATCTCAAACTGTATTACAAAGCAGTAATCATAAAAAAAAAAAAATCTGATACTGGCTAAGAAATAGAGTGGTGGATCAGTGAAATAGATTAGGTAAATAATATACAATAGTACATGACCATGGTAATCTAGTGTATGATAAACCCAAAGATCCAAGCTTTGAGGACAAGAACTCACCATTTGACAAAAATTGCTGGGAAAACTGGAAAACAACTTGGAAGAAACTAGATACACACCAACATCTCACACCATATACCAAGAGAAAGTAAAAATGGGCATATGATTTAGACACAAAAGGTGATATCATAAGCAAGTTAGGGGAACATGGAAATTTTTATCTGTCAGATCTATGGATAAGGGAAGAATTTATGACCAAACAAGAGATGGAGAGTATCACAGAATGTAAAATGGATAATTTTGATTACATTAAATTAAAAAGTCTTCCACAAACATAATGACTGAAGCCAAGATTGGAAAGAAAACAAGAAACTGGGGAGATGGGGGTGGGGAGTGAATTACAGCAAGTTCCTCTGATAAAGGCCTCATTTTTCTAATTTATAGAGAACTGAATCAAATCTATAAGAATACGTCATTACCCAATTGATAAATGGTCAAAGGATATGAAGAGGCAGTTTTCAGAAAAAGAAATTCAAGCTATATGTCATATGTCAAATCAAAGTCATATGAAAAAATGCTCTAAATCACTATTGATTAGAGAAAAACAAATTAAAACAACTCTGAGGTACCACTTCACACCTATCAGATTGACTAATATGACAGAAAAGGAAAATGATAAATGTTGGTGAAGATGTGGGAAAATCAGGCACTAATGCATTATTGGTGAAGTTGTGAACTGATCCAACCATTCTGGAGAGTTATTTAGAACAATGCTCAAAGAGCTATAAAATTGTGCATACCCTTTGACCCAGCAATGTTGGGTCTGTATCCTGAAGAGATGAAAGAAAAGAGGAAAGGATTAATTTGTACAAAAATGTTTATAGCAGCTCTCTTTGTGGTGGCAAAGAACTGAAAGTTGAGAGGATGCTCATCAATTAGGGAATGGCTAAACAAGTTGTGGTACATGATTGTGATGGAATACTATTGTGCTATAAGAAATGACAAGCCATATGGTTTCAGAAAAACCTGGGAAGACTCATATAAACTGATGCAAAGTGAAATGAGCAGAACCAAGATAACATTATACACAGTAACAACAATAAAGTATGATGATCAACTGTGAATGACTTAGTTATTCTGATCAATATAATGATCCAAGACAATTCTAAAAGACACATGATGAAAAATGCTATCCACTTCCAAAGAAAGAATTGATGGAATATGAATGCAGATTGAAGCATAATTTTTTTACTTTATTTTTCTTATGGGGTTTTTTTTGATATTGTGGCTAATATGGAAATATGTTTTGCATGATTTCACATGTATAATTGATGTTATGTTTCTTGCCTTCACAATGGGTTGGGAAGAGGGCCAGCTAGGTGGTGCAGTAGATAGAGCACTGGCCCTGAAGTTAGGAGGACCTGAGTTCAAATCCTGCCTCAGACCAAACACTTGTCACTTACTAGCTGTGTGACCCTGGGCAAGTCACTTAACCCCAATTGCCTAAAAACCAAAAAAAATGCTAAGAACAATGGGTTGGGAAGGAATTGGAGTGAGGGAAAGAATTCAAAACTCAAAATGGTTCTTATTAATGAATGTTAAAATAAATAAATAAATAATGGCTTTTTTAAAATAAGGTTTTTTTAAAGAAATAGTTACTATTTTTTAAAGTTTACAAACCCCCTGTTAAAATTTCTGGTATACACAGTGTGAAGCAGCTATGATTTGTGTTAGAGGAGGGAAGATGTAACACTAATGAAATTGTGGATTTTTGAGGCATTAAAGTAAGAACAAATGCTTAAAGTCTGTATACAACTTTTAACTTTGGGCCTTTTAGAGGCCCTGTGGAGTGCTGGATTTAGATTTTTAGTCTGAGACCTGAGTTAAAGCCCTACCTATAATCGTTGTTAGCAGTATGATCACATGCAAGTAGTTTCACTTTTTAAAAATCTCAATTTTCTCATATCTAAAATGGGGAGAGTGATACCTGGGATACTTAACTCACAGGATTGTTATAAAGCTCAACTGAGACAATCTTTGCAAGATGTTTTGTAAACCTTAAAGTGCTATCGAAATGCCAGATATTATTACTATTGACAGTCAATGACAGGGACTAAGGAGAAAAGTAAAAAATACAGGAATTTCACCAAGGCCCTATCTTTCCAGGCCCTCCATGTAGCCTAATGGATTGAGAGGCAGGTGGCCCAACTTTGAGTCCTAGCTCTGTCACTAAATATCTGTGTGATCTTTTTTATTTATTTTCTTTTAGTGAGGCAATTGGGGTTAAGTGACTTGCCCAGGGTCACACAGCTACTAAGTGTCAAGTGTCTGAGGTCAGATTTGAACTCAGGTCCTTCTGACTCCAAGACTGGAGCTCTATCCACTGCACCACCTAGCTTCCCCTCTGTGTGATCTTGAAAGAGCCCCTTACCTATTTAGGGCCTCAAGGGATCATAGGTTTAGAGCTGAAAGTGACCTAAAAACCCAACTCCTTCATTCTACAGATGAGGAAACTGAGGCCCAGAGGGGAAAGCAATCTTGCCCATGTTTACACAGATAGTGAGCAGAAAAGCCAGATTTCAAATATCAGGTCCCCTGACTCCAGATCTAGCTCTCTATCTGTTGTACCATGTGATCTTTATCCAATCCATTCATTTTACAAATGAGTAAACTGAGACCTAGTGAAGTAACTTGTCCAATACCACATAGCTAACATATGGTAGAACTGGGCCAGGTGTCTTTCTCTGTAAAAGAAGAAGCAAACAAAGTAGATTCCCATCGATTGGGAAATAGCTAAACAAATTAAGGTACAGGAAAGTAATAGAGTATTGCTATATTGAAAGAGATGATGAGCATAGTGATTCCAGAGAAGCATAGAAAAAGCTACATGAACTGGTGCCGTGAAGTAAGCAGGACCAAGAAAACCATATACACAATGACTACAACAACATAAATGGAGAGAAAATTTTTTTAAAAATCAACATTGAATCTTGCAAAATTAAAAAAAAACATGATTCCAAAGAAGATACACATACACCATCCTCTTTGCAGAGGTAGGAGGTCTATGAGTGTAATAAGTCACATATATTTTCAGACTTTTGTAATGTATTTATCAGTTTTTATTGTTTGTTTTCCCTCTTCTTCTTTTTTGGTCTTTAAAAATGAGTTATTTGTTGTATGGGGTAGCTCTCTGGAAGGGGGATGGTTACTGAAGAAATTATACCAAAGTAAAAAAAAGACATTGATAATAAATTATTTTTTAAAAGTTTGAAATAGATGGTTTCTAAGATTTCTCCTGCCTTGAAAGTAGTCTGACTTTATCACTGCCCATTGATTCAAAGCCTGGGATACTCAGAAAAGGCAGGGCTGGTCCCAGGACTAGACAGTGTTAGGGAGTGTTCCCAGACCTATCCCTGCCTAGCTGCCAAATGGGGAGGTGTAAGGACACCCCAAAGGCCCCTCTCTCTCACCTGTGTGATGTGTTTTACTGAATCTTGCAAAGCTTGGGGAAAACCAGATAAACCAGTTTCCAAGCAAACCCATTCCACACTCCCATTCCTTTGCTCCAATCACCTGTGGCCAGTTGTCCTCTCAATATCCAAGGGATGTTGAGAACAGACTGAAGTTGCCACTCCCATTTTCCACATGGAGAAACTGAGGTGAAGTGCCTTTTCTAAATGTTCTGAAAGACACCAGAATTCCAACTCAGAAGAAGAAGAAGAAGAAGAAGAAGAAGAAGAAGAAGAAGAAGAAGAAGAAGAAGGAGGAGGAGGAGGAGAAGGAGAAGGAGAAGGAGAAGGAGAAGGAGAAGGAGAAG